>NW_019262690.1:0-22905 GCF_002742605.1 Olea europaea var. sylvestris | reverse complement strand
CCGAGGGCAATTTCGTTATTTTTCACGACGTTGTCGGAATCGGCTAAAATTTTATTGATTGATAGGAAACAAAAATTGAGCCGAGGGCAATTTCGTAATTTTTAGCGACGGTGTCGGAATGGGCTCAAAGTTTACTGATTGATCGGAAACAAAAATGAGCCGTGGGCAATCTCGTCATTTTTCGCGACGGGGTCGGAATCGGCTAAAATTTGACTGATTGATCGTAAACAAAAATCGAGCCGGAGGCAATTTCGTCATATTGCGCGACGATGTCGGAATCGGCTCAAATTTGACTGATTTATCGGAAACAAAAATCGAGCGGGGGGCAATTCCGTCATTTTTCGCGACGGAGTCGGAATCGGCCCAAATTTGACTGATGATCGGAAACAAAAATCGAGCCGGGGGCAATTTCGTCATTTTTTGCGAAGCAGTCGGAATCGGCTCAAATTTGACTGATTGATCGGAAACAAAAATCGAGCCGGGGGCAATTTCGTCATTTTTCGCGACGGTGTCGGAATCGGCTAAAATTTGACTGATTGATCGGAAACAAAAATCGAGCCGTGGGAAATTTAGTCATTTTTCGCGACGGTGTCGGAATCGGCTCAAATTTGACTGATTGATCGGAAACAAAAATCGAGCCGGGGGCAATTTCGTCATTTTTTGCGATGCAGTCGGAATCGGCTCAAATTTGACTGATTGATCGGAAACAAAAATCGAGCCGTGGGAAATTTCGTCATTTTTCGCGACGGTGTCGGAATCGGCTCAAATTTGACTGATTGATCGGAAACAAAAATCGAGCCGGGGGCAATTGCGTAATTTTTAGCGTCGGTGTCGGAATGGGCTCAAATTTGACTGGTTGATCGGAAACAAAAATGGGCCAGTGGCAATCTCGTCATTTTTCGTGACGGGGTCGGAATCGGCTAAAATTTGACTGATTGATCGGAAACAAAAATCGAGACGTGGGAAATATAGTCATTTTTCGCGACGGTGTCGGAATCGGCTCAAATTTGACTGATTGATCGGAAACAAAAATCGCGCCGGGGCAATTTCGTCATTTTTCGTGACGGTGTCGGAATGGGCTTAAATTTGGCAGGTTGATCGGAAACAAAAATCGCGCCGGGGCAATTTCGTCATTTTTCGTGACGGTGTCGGAATGGGCTTAAATTTGGCAGGTTGATCGGAAACAAAAATCGCGCCGGGGCAATTTCGTCATTTTTCGTGACGGTGTCGGAATGGGCTTAAATTTGGCAGGTTGATCGGAAACAAAAATCGCGCCGGGGCAATTTCGTCATTTTTCGTGACGGTGTCGGAATGGGCTTAAATTTGGCAGGTTGATCGGAAACAAAAATCGCGCCGGGGCAATTTCGTCATTTTTCGTGACGGTGTCGGAATGGGCTTAAATTTGGCAGGTTGATCGGAAACAAAAATCGCGCCGGGGCAATTTCGTCATTTTTCGTGACGGTGTCGGAATGGGCTTAAATTTGGCAGGTTGATCGGAAACAAAAATCGCGCCGGGGCAATTTCGTCATTTTTCGTGACGGTGTCGGAATGGGCTTAAATTTGGCAGGTTGATCGGAAATAAAAATCGCGCCGGGGGCAATTTCGTCAATTTTCGCGACGGTGTCGGAATGGGCTAAAATTTGACAGGTTGATCGGAAACAAAAATCGCGACGGGGGCAATTTCGTCATTTTTCGCGACTGTGTCGGAATGGGCTAAAATTGGACAGGTTGATCGAAAACAAAAATGGCACCAGGGGCAATTTCATCATTTTTTGCAATGGTGTCGGAATGGGCTCAAATTTGGCAGGTTGATCAGGAACAAAAATCGCGCCGGGTACAATTTCGTCATTTTTCGCGACTGCATCGGAATGGGCTAAAGTTTGACGCATTGTGCGGAAACAAAAATCGCGCCTGGGGCAATTTCGTCAATTTTCGCGACGGTGTCGCAATGGGCTAAAATTTGACCGTTGATCGGAAACAAAAATCGCGCCAGGAACAATTTCGTTATTTTTCGCGAATGTGTCGGAATGGGCTGAAATTTTGCGGGTTGACCGGAAATAAAAATCGCCCCGGGTGTAATTTCGTTATTTTTCGCGACTGTGTCGGAATGGGCTAAAATTTGACTGGTTGATCGGAAACAAAAACCGCGCCAGGGGTAAATTCGTTATTTTTTACGACTGTGTCGGAACGGGCTAAAATTTGACAGGTTGATCGGAAACAAAAATCGCATTTTGGGCAATTTCGTCATTTTTTGCAATGGTGTAACAATGGGCTCAAATTTGACAGGTTGATTTGGAACAAAAATCGCGCCGGGGCAATTTCATCATTTTTTGCAATTGTGTAGGAATGGGATCAAATTTGACAGGTTGATCGGGAACAAAAACCGCGCTAGGGGCAATTCGTCATTTTTCGCGACGGTGTCGGATGGGCAAAAATTTGATCGGTTTTTCGAAAACAAAAATCGCGCTCGGGCAATTTCGTCATTTTTCGCGACGGTGTCGGAATTGTCTCAAATTTGACAAGTTGATCGGAAGATAAAAATCGCGCCGGGGAAATTTTGTCATTTTTTGCGACTGTGTTGGAATGGACTGAAATTCGCCAGGTTGATCAGAAATAAAAATCGCGCCGGATGCAATTTCGTCATTTTTCGCGACTGTGTCGGAATGGACTAAAATTTGACATGTTGATCGAGAACAAAAACTGCGCGAGGGGCAATTTCGTCATTTTTTACAACTTTGTCGGAATGGGCTAAAATTTGACAGGTTGATCGGAAACAAAAACCTCGCCGGGGGGCAATTTCGTCATTTTTTGCATTGGTGTCGGAATGGGCTCAAATTTGACAGGTTGATCGTGAACAAAAATCGCGTTGGGGGCAACTTCGTCATTTTTCGCGACAGTGTCGAAATGTGCTAAAATTTGACAGGTTGTGCGGAAACAAAAATCACACCGGGGGCAATTTCGTCATTTTTTGCAATGGTGTAGGAATGGGCTCAAATTTGACAGGTTGATCGGGAACAAAAACTGCGCCGGGGGCAATTTCATCATTTTTCGCAACGGTGTCGGAATGGGCTAAAATTTGACCGGTTGATCGGAAACAAAAATCGCACCGGGGCATTTTCGTCATTTTTCGTGACATTGTCGGAATGGGCAAAAATCTGACAGGTTGATGGAAAAAGAAAACCGCGTCGTGGGCAATTTCGTCATTTTTCGTGACGTTGTCGGAATGGGCTAAGATTTGACAAGTTGATCGGAAACAAAAATCGCGCCGAGGGCAATTTCGTCATTTTTTGCAATGGTGTCGGAATTGGCTCAAATTTGGCAGGTTGATAGGAAACAAAAACCGCGCCGGGGGCGATTTCGTCAGTTTTCGCGACTGTGTAGAAATGGGCTAAAATTTGACAGGTTGATCGGAAACAAAAATCGCGCCGGGAGAAATTTCGTCATTTTTCGCGACGGTGTCCGAATGGGCTGAATTTGACAGGTTCATCGTAAACAAAATCCGCGCCAGGGAGAATTTCGTCATTTTTCGCGACTGTGTCGGAATGGACTAAAATTTGACAGGTTGATAGTAAACAAAAATCGTGCCGGGGCAATTTCGTCATTTTTTGCGGCAGTGTTGGAATGGGCTAAAATTTGACAGGTTGATCGGAAACTTAAACCGCGCCAAGGAGAATTTCGTCATTTTTCACGACTGTGTCGGAATGGGCTAAAATTTGACAGGTTGACCTTAAACAAAAACTGCGCCGGGGGCAATTTCGTCATTTTTCGCGACTGTGTTGGAATGGGCTAAAATTTGACAGGTTGATCGTAAACAAAAACTGAGCCGGGGGCAATTTCGTCATTTTTTACAACTGTGTCGGAATGGGCTAAAATTTGACAGGTTGATCGGAAGCAAAAATCGCGACGGGGGCAATTTCGTCATTTTTTGCGACTGTGTCGGAATGGGCTAAAATTTGACAGGTTGATCGGAAACAAAAATCGCGCCGGGGGCAATTTCGTCATTTTTTGCAATGGTGTCGGAATGGGCTCAAATTTAACAGGTTGATCGGGAGCAAAAATCGTGACGAGGGCAATTTCGTCATTTTTCGCGACTGCGTCGGAATGGGCTAAAATTTGACAGGTTGTGCAGAAACAAAAATCGGGCCGGGGGCAATTTCTTCAATTTTCACGACGGTGTCGGAATGGGCTAAAATTTGACTGGTTGATGGAAAAATAAAATCGCGCCGTGGGCAATTTCGTCATTTTTCGTGACGTTGTCGGAATGGGCTAAAATTTGACAAGTTGATCGGAAAAAAAATCGCATCGGGGGCAATTTCGTCATTTTTCGCGACTGCGTCTGAATGGGCTAAAATTTGACAGGTTGATCGTAACCAAAAACTGCGCCGGGGGCAATTTCGTCATTTTTGGCGACTGTGTCGGAATGGGCTAAAATTTGACATGTTGATCGGAAACAAAAATCGCGCCGAGGGCAATTTCGTCATTTTTTGCAATGGTGTCGGAATGGGCTCAAATTTGGCAGGTTGATCGGAAACAAAAACCGCGCCGGGGGCAATTTCGTCATTTTTTGCAATGGTGTCGGAATGGGCTCAAATTTGGCAGGTTGATCGGAAACAAAAACCGCGCCGGGTGCAATTTCGTCATTTTTCGCGACTGTGTCGAAATGGGCTAAAATTTAACAGGTTGATCGGAAACAAAAATCGCTCCGGGGAAAATTTCGTCATTTTTCGCGGCGATGTCCGAATGGGCTGAATTTGACAGGTTGATCGGAAACAAAATCCGCGTCAGGGACAATTTCGTCATTTTTCGCGACTGTGTCGAAATGTGCTTAAATTTGGCAGGTTGATCAGAAATAAAAATCGCGCCGGGGGTAATTACGGCATTTTTCTTGACTGTGCCGGAATGGGCTAAAATTTGACAGGTTGATCGGAAACAAAAATCTCGCCGGGGCAATTCGTCATTTTTTGCAATGGTGTCGGAACGGGCTCGAATTTGACAAGTTGATCGGGAACAAAAATTGCGCCGGGGCAATTTCGTCATTTTTCGCGACTGTGTCGAAATGGGCTAAAATTTGACAGGTTGTGTCGAAACAAAAATCGCGCAGGGGGCAATTTCGTCAATTCTCGCGACGGTGTCGCAATGGGCTAAAATTTGACCGGTTAATCGGAAACAAAAATCGTGCCCGGGGCAATTTCTTCATTTTTCGCGACAGTGTCGGAATGGGCTAAAATTTGACTGGTTGATCGGAAACAAAAATCGCGTCAGGGGCAATTTCGTCATTTTTCGCAACTGTGTCGGAATGGGCTAAAATTTGACAGGTTGATCGGAAACAAAAACAGCGCCGGGGGCAATTTCGTCATTTATCTCGACTCTGTCGAAATGGGCTAAATTTGACAGGTTGATCGGAAGCAAAAACAGCGCCGGGGTAATTTCGTAATTTTTCGTGACTGCGTCGGTATGGGCTGAAATTTAGCCGGTTGAGCTGAAATAAATATCGCGCCGGGTGAAATTTCGTCATTTTTCGCGGCTGTTTCGAAATGGGATAAAATTTGACTGGTCGATCGGAAACATAAACCGCGCCAAGGGCAAATTCGTCATTTTTCGCGACTGTGTTGGAATGGGCTAAAATTTGACAGGTTGATCGGAAACAAAAATCGCGCCGGATGCAATTTCGTCATTTTTCGCGACTGTGTCGGAATGGACTAAAATTTGACAGGTTGATGAGAACAAAAACTGCGCCGGGGGCAATTTCGTCATTTTTTGCAATGGTATCGGAATGGGCTCAAATTTGACAAGTTGATTGGGAACAAAAATCGCGTCTGGGGCAATTTCTTCATTTTTCGCGACTGCGTCGGAATAGGCTAAAATTTGACAAATTGTGTGGAAACAAAAATCGCGCCGTGGGCAATTTCTTCAGTTTTCGCGACGGTGTCGTAATGGGCTAAATTTTGACCGGTTGATCGGAAACAAAAATCGCGCCAAGGGCAATTTCTTCATTTTTCGCGACAATGTCGGAATGGGCTAAAATTTGACTGGTTGATCGGAAACAAAAATCGGGTCAGGGGCAATTTCGTCATTTTTCGCAACCGTGTCGAAATGGGCTAAAATTTGAAAGGTTGATCGGAAACAAAAATCGCGCCTGGTGCAATTTCGTCATTTTTCGCGACGGTGTCGGAATTGTCTCAAATTTGACAAGTTGATCGGAGGATAAAAATCGTGCCGGGGCAATTTTGTCATTTTTCGTGACTGTGTCGGAATGGGCTAAAATTTTACGGGTTGATCGGAAATAAAAATCGCGACGGAAGCAATTTCGTCATTTTTCGCGACTGTGTCGGAATGGGCTAAAATTTGACAGGTTGATCGAAAACAAAAATCGCGCCAGGGGCAATTTCGTCATTTTTTGCAATGGTGTCGAAATGGGCCCAAATTTTACAGGTTGATCGGGAACAAAAATCCCGCCAGGGGCAATTTCGTTATTTTTCGTGACTGTGTCGGAATGGGCTAAAATTTGGCGGGTTGATCAGAAATAAAAATCGCCCCGGGTGTAATTTCGTTATTTTTCGCGACTGTGTCGGAATGGGTTAAAATTTGACTGGTTGATCGGAAACAAAAACCGCACCAGGGGCAATTTCGTCATTTTTTACGACTTTGTCGGAACGGGCTAAAATTTGACAGGTTGATCGGAAACAAAAATCGCATTTTGGGCAATTTCGTCATTTTTTGCAATGGTGTAAGAATGAGCTCAAATTTGACAGGTTGATTTGGAACAAAAACCACACCGGGGCAATTTCGTCATTTTTTGCAATTGTGTAGGAATGGGCTCAAATTTGCTGGTTGACCGGGAACAAAAACCGCGCTGGGGGCAATTTTGTCATTTTTCGCGACGGCGTCGGATGGGCAAAAATTTGACCGGTTGTTCGGAAACAAAAATCGCGCCGGGGCAATTTCGTCATTTTTCGCGACGGTGTCGGAATTGTCTCAAATTTGACAAGTTGATCGGAAGATAAAAATCACGCCGGGACAATTTCGTCATTTTTCGCGACTGTGTTGGAATGGACTGTAATTCGGCAGGTTGATCAGAAATGAAAATCGCGCCGGATTCAATTTCGTCATTTTTCGCGACTGTGTCGGAATGGACTAAAATTTGATAGGTTGATCGAGAACAAAAACTGCGCCAGGGGCAATTTCGTCATTTTTTACAACTTTGTCGGAATGGGCTAAAATTTGACAGGTTGATCGGAAACAAAAACCTCGCCGGGGGCAATTTCGTCATTTTTTGTAATGGCGTCGGAATGGGCTCAAATTTGACAGGTTGATCGGGAACAAAAATCGCGTCGGGGGTAACTTCGTCATTTTTCGCGACAGCGTCGGAATGTGCTAAAATTTGACAGGTTGTGCGGAAACAAAAATCACGCCGGGGGCAATTTCGTCATTTTTTGCAATGGTGTAAGAATGGGCTCAAATTTGACAGGTTGATCGTGAACAACAACTGGGCCGGGGGTAATTTCGTCATTTTTCGCAACGGTGTCGGAATGGGCTAAAATTTGACCTGTTGATCGGAAACAAAAATCGCGTCGGGGCAATTTCGTCATTTTTCACGACGTTGTCGGAATGGGCAAAAATCTGACAGGTTGATGGAAAAAGAAAATCGCGTCGTGGGCAATTTCGTCATTTTTCGTGACGTTGTCGGAATGGGCTAAAATTTGACAAGTTGATTGGAAACAAAAACCGCGCCGAGGGCAATTTCGTCATTTTCTGCAATGGTGTCGGAATGGGCTCAAATTTGGCAGGTTGATAGGAAACAAAAACCGTGTCGGGGGCGATTTCGTCAGTTTTCGTGACTGTGTCGAAATGAGCTAAAATTTGACTGGTTTATCGGAAACAAAATCCACGCCAGGGAGAATTTCGTCATTTTTCGCGACTGTGTCGGAATGGGCTAAAATTTGACAGGTTGATCGTAAACAAAAATCGCGCCGGGGGCAATTTCGTCATTTTTTGTGGCTGTGTTGGAATGGGCTAAAATTTGACAGGTTGATTGGAAACATAAACCGCGCCAGGGAGAATTTCGTCATTTCTCGCGACGGTGTCGGAATGGGCTAAAATTTGATAGGTTGACCGTAAACAAAAACTGCGCCGGGGGCAATTTCGTCATTTTTCGCGACTGTGTCGGAATGGGCTAAAATTTGACAGGTTGATCGTAAACAAAAACTGCGTCGGGGCAATTTCGTCATTTTTTGCGACTGTGTCGGAATGGGCTAAAATTTGACAGGTTGATCGGGTGCAAAAATCGTGATGGGGGCAGTTTCGTCATTTTTCGCTACTGCGTCGGAATGGGCTAAAATTTGACAGGTTGTGCAGAAACAAAAATTGCACCGGGGGCAATTTCTTCAATTTTCGCGATTTTGTCGAAATGGGCTAAAATTTGACAGGTTGATCGGAAACAAAAACCGCGCCGGGGGGAATTTCGTCATTTTTCGCGACGGTGTCCGAATGTGCTGAAATTTGACAGGTTGATCGGAAACAAAATCCGCGCCAGGGACAATTTCGTCATTTTTCACGACTGTGTCGGAATGTGCTGAAATTTGGCAGGTTGCTCGGAAACAAAAATCGCGCTGGGGCAATTTCTTCATTTTTCGCGACGGTGTTGGAATTGTCTCAAATTTGACAAGTTGATCGGAAGATAAAAATCGTGCCAGGGCAATTTTGTCATTTTTCGTGACCGTGTTGGAATGGGCTGAAATTCGGCAGGTTGATCAGAAATAAAAATCGCGCCGGACGCAATTCCGTCATTTTTCGCGACTGTGTCGGAATGGGCTAAAATTTTACAGGTTGATCGGAAACAAAAATCGAGACGGAAGCAATTTCGTCATTTTTTGCGACTGTGTCGGAATAGGCTAAAATTTGACAGGTTGATCGAAAACAAAAATCGCGCCAGGGGCGATTTCATCATTTTTTGCAATGGTGTCGAAATGGGCTCAAATTTGACAGGTTGATTGGGAACAAAAATCGCGCCGGGTGCAATTTCGTCATTTTTTGCGACTGCGTCAGAATGGGCTAAAATTTGACAGGTTGTACGGAAACAAAAATCGCGCCAGGGGGAATTTCGTCAATTTTCGCGACGGTGTCGAAATAGGCTAAAATTTGATCGGTTGATCGGAAACAAAAATCGCCCAGGGTGTAATTTCGTTATTTTTTGCGACTGTGTCGGAATGGGCTAAAATTTGACTGGTTGATCGGAAACAAAAACCGCGCCAGGGGCAACTTCGTCATTTTTTACGACTGTGTCGGAACGGGCTAAAATTTGACAGGTTGATCGGAAACAAAAATTGCATTTTGGGCAATTTCGTCATTTTTTGCAATGGTGTAAGAATGAGCTCAAATTTGACAGGTTGATTTGGAACAAAAACCACGCCGGGTCAATTTCGTCATTTTTTGCAATTGTGTAGGATGGGCTCAAATTTGACAGGTTGACCGGGAACAAAAACCGCGCTGGGGGCAATTTTGTCATTTTTCGCGACGGTGTCGGATGGGCAAAAATTTGACCGGTTGTTCGGAAACAAAAATCGCGCCGGGGCAATTTCGTCATTTTTCCCGACGGTGTCGGAATTGTCTCAAATTTGACAACTTGATCGGAAGATAAAAATCACGCTGGGACAATTTCGTCATTTTTCGCGACTGTGTTGGAATGGGCTGTAATTCGGCAGGTTGATCAGAAATAAAAATCGCGCCGGATTCAATTTCGTCATTTTTCGCGACTGTGTCGGAATGGACTAAAATTTGACAGGTTGATCGAGAACAAAAACTGCGCGAGGGGCAATTTGGTCATTTTTTACAACTTTGTCGGAATGGGCTAAAATTTGACAGGTTGATCGGAAACAAAAACCTCGCCGGGGGCAATTTCGTCATTTTTTGCAATGGCGTCGGAATGGGCTCAAATTTGACAGGTTGATCGGGAACAAAATTCGCGTCGGGCGCAACTTCGTCATTTTTTGCAATGGTGTAGGAACGGGCTCAAATTTGACAGGTTTATCGGGAAAAAAAATCGCGCAGGAGGGAATTTCGTCATTTTTCCCGACTGTGTCCGAATGGGCTGAAATTTGACAGGTTGATCGGAAACAAAATCCGCACCGGGGACAATTTCGTCATTTTTCGCGACTGCGTTGGAATGGGCTAAAATCTGACAGGTTGATCGGAAACAAAAGCCACGCCGGGGGCAATTTCGTCTTTTTTCGCGACTGTGTCGCAATGGGCTAAAATTTGACAGGTTGATCGGAAACAAAAACCTCGTCGGGGGCAATTTCGTCATTTTTTGCAATGGTATCGGAATGCGCTCAAATTTGAAAGGTTGATTGGGAACAAAAGTCGCGTCGGGGGCAATTTCTTCATTTTTCGCGACTGCGTCGGGATGGGCTAAAATTTGACAAATTGTGCGAAAACAAAAATCGCGCCAGGGGCAATTTCGTCATTTTTCGCGACAGTGTCGGAATTGGCTAAAATTTGACTGGTTGATCGGAAACAAAAATCGCGACCGGGGCAATTTCGACATTTTTCGCGACAGTGTCGGAATGGGCTAAAATTTGACAGGTTGATCGGAAACAAAAACCGCGCCGGGGGCAATTTCGTCATTTTTCGCGACTCTGTCGAAATGGGCTAAAATTTGACAGGTTGATCAGAAGCAAAAACAGCGCCGGGGCAATTTCGTAATTTTTCGTGACTGCGTCGATATAGGCTGAAATTTGGCCGGTTGATCTGAAATAAATATCGCGCCGTGTGCAATTTCGTCATTTTTCGTGGCTGTGTCGGAATGGGCTCAAATTTGACAGGTTGATCGGAAACAAAGATCGCGCCGGGGCCAATTTCGTCATTTTCCGCGATTTTGTCGAAATGGGCTAAAATTTAACAGGTTGATAGGAAACAAAAACCCCGCCGGGGGGAATTTCGTCCTTTTTGGCGACGATGTCCGAATGGGCTGAAATTTGACAGGTTGGCTAGAAACAAAATCCGCACCGGGGACAATTTCGTCATTTTTCGCGACTGTGTCGGAATGGGCTAAAATTTGACAGGTTGATCGGAAACAGTAATCGCGACGGGGGCAATTTCGTCATTTTTCGCGATTGTGTCGGAATGGGCTCAAATTTGACAGGTTGATCGGGAACAAAAATCGCGTCGGGGGCAATTCCGTCATTTTTCGCGACTGCGTCAGAATGGGCTAAAATTTGACAGATTGTGCGGAAACAAAAATCGCGCCGTGGGCAATTTCTTCAATTTTCGCGATTTTGTCGAAATGGGCTAAAATTTGACAGGTTGATCTGAAACAAAAACCGCGCCGAGGGGAATTTCGTCATTTTTCTCGACGGTGTCCGAATGGGATGAAATTTGACAGGTTGATCAGAAACAAAATCCGCGCCGGGGATAATTTCGTCATTTTTCGCGACGGTGTCGCAATGGGCTAAATTTTTACCGGTTGATCGGAAACACAAATAGCGCCAGGGGCAATTTCGTCATTTTTGGCGACAGTGTCGGAATGGGCTAAAATTTGACTGGTTGATCGGAAACAAAAATCGCGTCAGGGGCAATTTCATCATTTTTCGCAACTGTGTCGGAAAGGGCAAAAATTTGACAGGTTGATGGAAAAAGAAAACCGCGCCGTGGGCAATTTCGTCATTTTTCGTGACGTTGTCGGAATGGGCTAAAATTTGACAAGTTGATCGGAAACAAAAATCTCGTCGGGGGCAATTTCGTCATTTTTTGCGACTGTGTCGGAATGGGCTAAAATTTGACAGGTCGATCGGAAACAAAAATCGCGCCGAGGGTAATTTCGTAATTTTTTGCAATGGTGTAGGAATGGGCTCAAATTTGGCAGGTTGATCGGAAACAAAAACCGCACCGGGGCGATTTCGTCATTTTTCGCGACTGTTTCAAAAAGGGCTAAAATTTGACAGGTTGTTCGGAAACAAAAATCGCGTCGGGAGAAATTTCGTCATTTTTCGCGACGGTGTCCGAATGGGCTGAATTTGACAGGTTGATCGGAAACAAAATCCGCGCCAGGGAAAATGTCGTCATTTTTCGCCGGTGTGTTGGAATGGGCTGTAATTCGGCAGATTGATCAGAAATAAAAATCGCGCCGGATTCAATTTCGTCATTTTTCACGACTCTGTCAGGATGGACTAAAATTTGACTGGTTGTTCGGAAAAAAAAATTGCGCCGGGGCAATTTCGTCATTTTTCGCGACGGTGTCGGAATTGTCTCAAATTTGACAAGTTGATCGGAAGATAAAAATCACGCCGGGGCAATTTCGTCATTTTTCGCGACGGTGTCGGAATTGTCTCAAATTTGACAAGTTGATCGGAAGATAAAAATCACGCCGGGACAATTTCGTCATTTTTCGCGACTGTGTTGGAATGGGCTGTAATTCGGCAGATTGATCAGAAATAAAAATCGCGCCGGATTCAATTTCGTCATTTTTCGCGACTCTGTCAGGATGGACTAAAATTTGACAGGTTGATCGAGAACAAAAACTGCGCCAGGGGCAATTTCGTCATTTTTTACAACTTTGTCGGAATGGGCTAAAATTTGACAGGCTGATCGGAAACAAAAACCTCGCCGAGGGCAATTTCGTCATTTTTTGCAATGGCGTCGGAATGGGCTCAAATTTGACTGGTTGATCGGGAACAAAAATCGCGTCGGGGGCAACTTCGTCATTTTTCGCTACAGCGTCGGAATGTGCTAAAATTTGACAGGTTGTGCGGAAACAAAAATCACGCCGGGGGCAATTTCGTCATTTTTTGCAATGGTGTAAGAATGGGCTCAAATTTGACAGGTTGATCGGGAACAACAACTGCGTCGGGGGCAATTTCGTCATTTTTCGTAACGGTGTCGGAATCGGCTAAAATTTGACCTGTTGATCGGAAACAAAAATCGCGCCGGGGCAATTTCGTCATTTTTCGCGACGTTGTCGGAATGGGCAAAAATCTGACAGGCTGATGGAAAAAGAAAATCGCGTCGTGGGCAATTTCGTCATTTTTCGTGACTTTGTCGGAATGGGCTAAAAGTTGACAAGTTGATCGGAAACAAAAATCGCGCCGAGGGCAATTTCGTCATTTTTTGCAATGGTGTCGGAATGGGCTCGAATTTGGCAGGTTGATCGGAAACAAAAACCGCGCCGGGGGCAATTTCGTCATTTTTCACGGCGATGTCCGAATGGGCTGAATTTGACAGGTTAATCGGAAACAAAATCCGCGCCAGGGACAATATCGTCATTTTTCGCGACTGTGTCGGAAAGTGCTTAAATTTGGCAGGTTGATCGGAAATAAAAATCGCTCCGGGGGCAATTTCGTCATTTTTCTTGACTGTGCCAGAATGGGCTAAAATTTGACAGGTTGATCGGAAACAAAAATCGCGCCGGGGCAATTTCGTCATTTTTTGCATTGGTGTCGGAATGGGCTCAAATTTGACAGGTTGATCGGGAACAAAAATCACGCCGGGAGCAATTTCGTCATTTTTCGCGACTGCGTCGGAATGGGCTAAAATTTGACAGGTTGTGCCGAAACAAAAATCGCGTCGGGAGCAATTTCGTCAATTTTCGCGACGGTGTCGCAATGGGCTAAAATTTGACCGGTTAATCGGAAACAAAAATCGCGCCCGGGGCAATTTCTTCATTTTTCGCGACAGTGTCGGAATGGGCTAAAATTTGACTGGTTGATCGGAAACAAAAATCGCGTCTAGGGCAATTTCGTCATTTTTCGTAACTGTGTCAGAATGGGGCTAAAATTTGACAGGTTGATCGGAAACAAAAACAGCGTCGGGGCAATTTCGTCATTTTTTGGGACTCTGTCGAAATGGGCTAAAATTTGACAGGTTGATCGGTAGCAAAAAGAGCGCCGGGGTAATTTCGTAATTTTTCATGACTGCGTCGGAATGGGCTGAAATTTGGCCGGTTGAGCTGAAATAAATATCGCGCCGGGTGAAATTTCGTCATTTTTCGCGACTGTGTCGAAATGGGATAAAATTTGACTGGTCGATCGGAAACATAAATCTCGCCAAGGGCAATTTCGTCATTTTTCGCTACTGTGTTGGAATGGGCTAAAATTTGATAGGTTGATCGGAAACAAAAATCGCGCCGGATGCAATTTCGTCATTTTTCGCGACTGTGTCGGAATGGACAAAAATTTGACAGGTTGATCGAGAACAAAAACTTCGCCAGGGGCAATTTCGTCATTTTTTACAACTTTGTCGGAATGGGCTAAAATTTGACAGGTTGATCGGAAACAAAAACCTCGTCGGGGGCAATTTCATCATTTTTTTGCAATGGTGTCGGATTGGGCTCAAATTTGACAGGTTGATCGGGAACAAAAATCGCGTCGGGGGCAACTTCGTCATTTTTCGAGACAGCGTCGGAATGGGCTAAAATTTGACAGGATGTTCGGAAACAAAAATCACGCCGGGGGCAATTTCGTCATTTTTTGCATTGGTGTAGAAATGGGCTCAAATTTGACAGGTTGATCGGGAAAAAAACCGCGCCGGGGGGAATTTCGTCATTTTTTGCGACTGTGTCCAAATGGGCTGAAATTTGACAGGTTGATCGGAAAAAAAATCCGCGTCGGTGACAATTCCGTCATTTTTCGCGACTGTGTCGGAATGCGCCGAAATTTGGCAAGTTGTTCGGAAACAAAAATCGCGCCGGGGCAATTTCGTCATTTTTCGCGACGGTGTCGGAATTGTCTCAAATTTGACAAGCTGATCGGAAGATAAAAATCGTGCCGGGGCAATTTTGTCATTTTTCGCGACTGTGTCGGAATGCGCCGAAATTTGGCAAGTTGTTCGGAAACAAAAATCGCGCCGGGGCAATTTCGTCATTTTTCGCGACTGTGTCAGAATGAGCTCAAATTTGACAGGTTGATCGGGAAAAAAACCGCGCCGGGGGGAATTTCGTCATTTTTCGCGACTGTGTCGGAATGGGCTAAAATTTGACAGGTTGATCGAAAACAAAAATCGCGCCAGGGGCAATTTCGTCATTTTTTGCAACGGTGTCGAAATGGGCTCAAATTTGACAAGTTGATCGGGAACAAAAATCGCGCCGGGTGCAATTTTGGCATTTTTTGCGACTGCGTCGGAATGGGCTAAAATTTGACAGGTTGTGCGGAAACAAAAATCGCGCCAGGGGCAATTTCTTCAATTTTCGCGACGGTGTCGCAATGGGCTAAAATTTGACCGGTTGATCGGAAACAAAAATCGCGCTAGGGGCAATTTCGTTATTTTTCGTGACTGTGTCGGAATGGGCTGAAATTTAGCGGGTTGATCGGAAATAAAAATCGCCCCGGGTGTAATTTCTTTATTTTTTGCGACTATGTCGGAATGGGCTAAAATTTGACTGGTTGATCGGAAACAAAAACCGCGCCAGGGGCAATTTCATCATTTTTTACGACTGTGTCGGAACGGGCTAAAATTTGATAGGTTGATCGGAAACAAAAATCGCATTTTGAGCAATTTCGTCATTTTTTGCAATGGTGTAAGAATGAGCTCAAATTTGACAGGTTGATCGGGAAAAAAACCGCGCTGGGGGCAATTTGGTCATTTTTCTCAACGGTGTCGGATGGGCAAGAATTTGACCGGTTGTTCGGAAACAAAAATCGCGCCCGGGCAATTTCGTCATTTTTCGCGACGGTGTCGGAATTGTCTCAAATTTGACAAGTTGATCGGAAGATAAAAATCACGCCGGGGCAATTTCGTCATTTTTCGCGACGGTGTCGGAATTGTCTCAAATTTGACAAGTTGATCGGAAGATAAAAATCACGCCGGGGCAATTTCGTCATTTTTCGCGACTGTGTCGGAATGGAATAAAATTTGACAGGTTGATCGAGAACAAAAACTGCGCCAGGGGCAATTTCTTCATTTTTTACAACTTTGTCGGAATGGGCTAAAATTTGACAGGTTGATCGGAAACAAAAACCTCGCCGGGTGTAATTTCGTCATTTTTTGCAATTGTGTCGGAATGGGCTCAAATTTGACAGGTTGATCGGGAACAAAAATCGCGTCGGGGGAAACTTCGTCATTTTTCGCGACAGCGTCGGAATGGGCTAAAATTTGACAGGTTGTTCGGAAACAAAAATCACGCCGGGGGCAATTTCGTCATTTTTTGCAATGGTATAGGAATGGGCTCAAAATTGACAGGTTGATCGGGAAAAAAAACCGCGCAGGGGGAATTTCGTCATTTTTCGCGACTGTGTCCGAATGGGCTGAAATTTGACAGGTCGATCGGAAACAAAATCCACGCCGGGGACAATTTCGTCATTTTTCGCGACTGTGTCGGAAAGTGCTTAAATTTGGCAGGTTGATCGGAAATAAAAATCGCTCCGGGGGCAATTTCGTCTTTTTTCGCGACTGTGTCGGAATGGGCTTAAATTTGGCAGGTTGACCGGAAATAAAAATCGCGCCGGGGGCAATTTCGTCTTTTTTCGCGACTGTGTCGGAATGGGCTTAAATTTGGCAGGTTGACCGGAAATAAAAATCGCGCCGGGGGCAATTTCGTCTTTTTTCGCGACTGTGTCCGAATGGGCTGAAATTTGACAGGTTGATCGGGAACAAAAATCACGCCGGGAGCAATTTCGTCATTTTTCGCGACTGCGTCGGAATGGGCTAAAATTTGACAGGGTGATCGGAAACAAAAATCGCGCCGGGGCAATTTCGTCATTTTTCGCGACAGTGTCGGAATGGGCTAAAATTTGACTGGTTGATCGAAAACAAAAATCGCGTCAGGGCCAATTTCGTCATTTTTCGCAACCGTGTCGAAAGGGCTAAAATTTGAAAGGTTGATCGGAAACAAAAATCGCGCCGGGGCCAATTTCGCCATTTTTCGCGACTGTGTCGCAATGGGCTAAAATTTGACAGGTTGATCGGAAGCAAAAATCGCGCCAAGGCAATTTCGTAATTTTTCGTGACAACGTCGGAATGGGCTGAAATTTGGCCGGTTGATCGGAAATAAAAATCTCGCCAGGTGCAATTTCGCCATTTTTCACGACTGTGTCGGAATGGGCTAAAATTTGAGTCGTTGATCGAAAACAAAAACTGCGCCGGGGACAATTTCATCATTTTTCTCGACTGTGTCGGAATGGCCTGAAATTTGACTCGTTGATCGGAAACAAAAATCGCGCCGGGGCCAATTTCGTTATTTTTTGCAATGGTGTCGGATTGGGCTCAAATTTGACAGGTTGATCGGGAACAAAAATCGCGCCGGGGGGAATTTGGTCATTTTTCGCGACGGTGTCCGAATGGGCTGAAATTTGACAGGTTGATCGGAAACAAAATCCTCGCCAGCGACAATTTCGTCATTTTTCGCGACTGTGTCGGAATGTGCTGAAATTTGGCAGGTTGTTCGGAAACAAAATCGCGCCGGGGCAATTTCGTCATTTTTCGCGACGGTGTCGTAATTGTCTCAAATTTGTCAAGTTGATAGGAAGATAAAAATCGCGCCGGGGCAATTTTGTCATTTTTCGCGACTGTGTTGGAATGGGCTGAAATTCGACAGGTTGATCAGAAATAAAAATCGAGCCAGATGCAATTTCGTCATTTTTCGCGACTGTGTCGGAATGGGCTAAAATTTTACAGGTTGATCGGAAACAAAAATCGCGACGGGGGCAATTTCGTCATTTTTCGCGACTGTGTCGGAATGGGCTAAAATTTGATAGGTTGATCGAAAACAAAAATCGCGCCAGGGGCAATTTCGTCATTTTTTGCAATGGTGTCGGAATGGGCTCAAATTTCACAGGTTGATCGGGAACAAAAATCGCGCCAGGGGCAATTTCGTCAATTTTCGCGACGGTGTCGCAATGGGCTAAAATTTGTGCGGTTGATCGGAAACAAAAATCGCGCCAGGGGCAATTTCGTTATTTTTCGCGACTGTGTCGGAATGGGCTGAAATTTGTTGGGTTGATCGGAAATAAAAATCGCCACGGGTGTAAATTCGTTATTTTTCGCGACTGTGTCGGAATGGGCTAAAATTTGCCTGGTTGATCGGAAACAAAAACCGCTCCAGGGGCAATTTCGTCATTTTTTACGACTGTGTCGGAATGGGCTAAAATTTGACCGGTTGATCGGAAACAAAAATCGTATTTTGGGCAATTTCGTCATTTTTTTGCAATGGTGTAAGAATGAGCTCAAATTTGACAGGTTGATTTGGAACAAAAACCGCGCCGGGGCAATTTCGTCATTTTTTGCAATGGTGTAAGAATGAGCTCAAATTTGACAGGTTGATATGGAACAAAAACCTCGCCGGGGCAATTTCGTCATTTTTTGCAATTGTGTAGGAATGGGCTCAAATTTGACAGGTTGATCGGGAACAAAAATCGCGCTAGGGGCAATTTCGTCATTTTTCGCGACGGTGTCGGATGGGCAAAAATTTGACCGGTTGTTCGGAAAAAAAATCGCTCCGGGGCAATTTCGTCATTTTTCGCGACGGTGTCGGAATTGTCTCAAGTTTGACAAGTTGATCGGAAGATAAAAATCACGCCGGGGCAATTTCGTCATTTTTCGCGACTGTGTTGGAATGGGCTGTAATTCGGCAGGTTGACTAGAAATAAAAATATCGTCGGATGCAATTTAGTTATTTTTCGCGACTGTGTCGGAATGGAATAAAATTTGACAGGTTGATCGAGAACAAAAACTGCGCCAGGGGCAATTTCGTCATTTTTTACAACTTTGTCGGAATGGGCTAAAATTTGATAGGTTGATCGGAAACAAAAACCTCGCCGGGGGTAATTTCGTCATTTTTTACAATTGTGTCGGAATGGGCTCAAATTTGACAGGTTGATCGGGAACAAAAATCGCGTCGGGGGCAACTTCGTCATTTTTCGCGGCAGCGTCGGAATGGACTAAAATTTGACAGGTTGTTCGGAAACAAAAATCACGCCGGGGGCAATTTCGTCATTTTTTGCAATGGTGAAGGAATGGGCTCAAATTTGACAGGTTGATCGGGAAAAAAAACCGCGCAGGGGGGAATTTCGTCATTTTTCGCGACTGTGTCCGAATGGGCTGAAATTTGACAGGTTGATCGGAAACAAAATCCACGCCGGGGACAAATTTCGTCATTTTTCGCGACTGTGTCGGAATGGGCTAAAATTTGACAGGTTGATCGGAAACAAAAGTCGCGCCGGGGGCAATTTCGTCTTTTTTCGCGACTGTGTCGGAATGGGCTAAAATTTGACAGGTTGATCGGAAACAAAATCCTCGCCGGGGGCAATTTCGTCATTTTTTGCAATGGTATCGGAATGGGCTCAAATTTGACAGGTTGATCGGGAACAAAAATCGCGTCGGGGGCAATTTCTTCATTTTTCGCGACTGCTTCGGAATGGGCTAAAATTTGACAAATTGTGCGGAAACAAAAATCGCGCCGTGGGCAATTTCTTCAATTTTCGCGACGGTGTCGTAATGGGCTAAATTTTGACCGGTTGATCGGAAATAAAAATCGCGCCAGGGGCAATTTCGTCATTTTTCGCGACAGTGTCGGAATGGGCTAAAATTTGACTGGTTGATCGAAAACAAAAATCGCGTCAGGGGCAATTTCGTCATTTTTCCAAACCGTGTCGAAAGGGCTAAAATTTGAAAGGTTGATCGGAAAAAAAAATCGTCGCCATTTTTCGCGACTGTGTCGCAATGGGCTAAAATTTGACAGGTTGATCGGAAGCAAGAACCGCGCCAAGGCAATTTCGTAAATTTTCGTGACAGCGTCGGAATGGGCTGAAATTTGGCCGGTTGATCGGAAATAAAAATCTCTCCAGGGGCATTTTCGTCAATTTTCGCGACGGTGTCGCAATGGGCTAAAATTTGCGCGGTTGATCGGAAACAAAAATCGCGCCAGGGGCAGTTTCGTTATTTTTCGCGACTGTGTCGGAATGGGCTGAAATTTGTCGGGTTGATCGGAAATAAAAATCGCCCCGGGTGTAAATTCGTTATTTTTCGCGACTGTGTCGGAATGGGCTAAAATTTGCCTGGTTGATCGGAAACAAAAACCGCGCCAGGGGCAATTTCGTCATTTTTTACGACTGTGTCGGAACGGGCTAAAATTTGACAGGTTGATCGGAAACAAAAATCGTATTTTGGGCAATTTCGTCATTTTTTTGCAATGGTGTAAGAATGAGCTCAAATTTAACAGGTTGATTTGGAACAAAAACCGCGCCAGGGCAATTTCGTCATTTTTTGCAATGGTTTAAGAATGAGCTCAAATTTGATAGGTCGATTTGGAACAAAAACCGCGCCGGGGCAATTTCGTCATTTTTTGCAATTGTGTAGGAATGGGCTCAAATTTGACAGGTTGATCGGGAACAAAAACCGCGCTGGGGGCAATTTCGACATTTTTCACGACGGTGTCGGATGGGCAAAAATTTGACTGGTCGTTCGGAAACAAAAATCGCGCCAGGGACAATTTCGTCATTTTTCGCGACTATGTCGGAATGTGCTGAAATTTTGGTAGGTTGTTCGGAAACAAAAATCGCGCCGGGGTAATTTCGTCATTTTTCGTGACGGTGTCGGAATTGTCTCAAATTTGACAAGTTGATCGGAAGATAAAAATCGCGCCGGGGCAATTTTGTCATTTTTCGCGACTGTGTTGGAGTGGGCTAAAATTCTGCGGGTTGATCAGAAATAAAAATTGCGCCGGATGCAATTTCGTCATTTTTCGAGACTGTGTCGGAATGGGCTAAAATTTTACAGGTTGATCGGAAACAAAAATCGCGACGTGGGCAATTTCGTCATTTTTCGCGACTGTGTCAGAATGGGCTAAAATTTGACAGGTTGATCGTGTCGGAATGGGCTCAAATCTGACAGGTTGATCGGGAACAAAAATCGCGCCGAGTGCAATTTCGTCATTTTTTGCGACTGCGGCGAAATGGGCTAAAATTTGACAGGTTGTGCGGAAACCAAAATCGCGCCAAGGGCAATTTCGTCAATTTTCTCGATGGTGTCGCAATGGGCTAAAATTTGACTGGTTGATCGGAAATAAAAATCACGCCAGGGGCAATTTCGTTATTTTTCTAGACTGTGTCGGAATGGGCTGAAATTTGGCGGGTTGATCGGAAATAAAAATCGCCCCGGGTGTAATTTCGTTATTTTTCGCGACTGTGTCGGAATGGGCTAAAATTTGACTGGTTGATCGGAAACAAAAATCGCGCCAGGGGCAATTTCGTCATTTTTTACGACTGTGTCGGAACGGGCTCAAATTTGACAGGTTGATCGGAAACAAAAATCGCATTTTGGGCAATTTCATCATTTTTAGCAAAGGTGTAAGAATGAACTCAAATTTGACAGGTTGATTCGGAACAAAAACCACGCCGGGGCAATTTCGTCATTTTTCGCGACGGTGTCGGAATTGTCTCAAATTTGACAAGTTGATCGGAAGATAAAAATCACGTCGGGGCAATTTCGTCATTTTTCGCGACTGTGTTGGAATGGGCTGTAATTCGGCAGGTTGACTAGAAATAAAAATATCGCCGGATGCAATTTAGTTATTTTTCGCAACTGTGTCGGAATGGAATAAAATTTGACAGGTTGATCGAGAACAAAAACTGCGCCAGGGGCAATTTAGTCATTTTTTACAACTTTGTCGGAATGGGCTAAAATTTGACAGGTTGATCGGAAACAAAAATCTCGCCAGGGGTAATTTCGTCATTTTTTGCAATTGTGTCGGAATGGGCTCAAATTTGACAGGTTGATCGGGAACAAAAATCCGCGCCAGAGACAATTTCGTCATTTTTCGCGACTGTGTCGGAATGTGCTGAAATTTGGCAGGTTGTTCGGAAACAAAATCGCGCCGGGGCAATTTCGTCATTTTTCGCGACGGTGTCGGAATTGTCTCAAATTTGACAAGTTGATAGGAAGATAAAAATCGCGTCGGGGCAATTTTGTCATTTTTCGCGACTGTGTTGGAATGGGCTGAAATTCGACAGGTTGATCAGAAATAAAAATCGCGCCAGATGCAATTTCGTCATTTTTCGTGGCTGTGTCGGAATGGGCTAAAATTTTACAGGTTGATCGGAAACAAAAATCGCGACGGGGGCAATTTCGTCATTTTTCGCGACTGTGTCGGAATGGACTCAAATTTGATAGGTTGATTCGGAACAAAAACCGCGCCGGGGCAATTTCGTCATTTTTTGCAATGGTGTAAGAATGAGCTCAAATTTGATAGGTTGATTCGGAACAAAAACCGCGCCGGGGCAATTTCGTCATTTTTTGCAATGGTGTAAGAATGAGCTCAAATTTGATAGGTTGATTCGGAACAAAAACCGCGCCGGGGCAATTTCGTCATTTTTTGCAATGGTGTAAGAATGAGCTCAAATTTGATAGGTTGATTCGGAACAAAAACCGCGCCGGGGCAATTTCGTCATTTTTTGCAATGGTGTAAGAATGAGCTCAAATTTGATAGGTTGATTCGGAACAAAAACCGCGCCGGGGCAATTTCGTCATTTTTTGCAATGGTGTAAGAATGAGCTCAAATTTGATAGGTTGATTCGGAACAAAAACCGCGCCGGGGCAATTTCGTCATTTTTTGCAATGGTGTAAGAATGAGCTCAAATTTGATAGGTTGATTCGGAACAAAAACCGCGCCGGGGCAATTTCGTCATTTTTTGCAATGGTGTAAGAATGAGCTCAAATTTGACAGGTTGATTTGGAACAAAAACCGCGCCGGGGCAATTTCGTCATTTTTTGCAATGGTGTAAGAATGAGCTCAAATTTGATAGGTTGATTCGGAACAAAAACCGCGCCGGGGCAATTTCGTCATCTTTTGCAATTGTGTAGGAATGGGCTCAAATTTGACAGGTTGATCGGGAACAAAAATCGCGCTGGGGGCAATTTCGTCATTTTTCGCGACGGTGTCGGATGGGCAAAAATTTGACCGGTTGTTCGGAAAAAAAATCGCGC
>NW_019262689.1:27376-28882 GCF_002742605.1 Olea europaea var. sylvestris | reverse complement strand
AAAACTTTTGACATTATTGATATTGAATTAAAGTGAGGCGTATTGTCTTCTCTTCATCGTTCTTCATTGAACAACTTCGAACTCATCAAGTGTTAACTTCTGACGTTTAAACAACCGGATTCAATTCTTGGATTGCGTGATGAAGGGGTCTTTCAAGCGTCATTCTTGTTGAGTTTTTTGGTTCGACTTTCTTTTGGGTTAATCCAAAACTCTTGGATTAATTTGACTTTCTTAGGTTCGTCAATCTCGTTGTGGGTTTCGTAGTCAACGTTGCTACGGGGTTCGCATCAAGACATATAAGCCTGTCCCAAGCACTCCAACCACTTTTTGCAATTTCAATTAATAGCACATAACGTTCGAACACAAAAGGAAAAAAACTCCAATTACTTGCACGACCCCGTGGGGTGTGCAACCTCTTTATCCACTTTTACGTGGTCCAGTTAATCACGCAAACTAGTTGAAAAAACACGGAACATTTTCCGTTAATTCGTACACCACTATACTACAAAAAGAAAAACCAACACGATGACAACGACTCCCAAACCCGACAATTCTTGTATTCCGGAAGACAAAAAGGGTAAAATGGGCACCACACCATCGGTCCCCCAAGTCCCAGTATATGATGCAAATTGTATTTGAGATCATCACGACTACTGTGTCATATAATCACAGAGTCTATCCCACTCACTTAGTTGCATTTTCGACGCATTCATATTGCCCTGAATTTCATCCTCAGCATTAGGTAGCTCCACCTCTGCTACATCATCATCCGTTTCCACTCGAGCGAATGCCTCGTCCACAACTCCAGCACGACGTAGAAAATTATGAATACCCATTGTGGTTAGGACAACTGTAACTTATGTTTGAAACAAGTAGCTAGGCATACGGTCAAGGATTTTCCATCTTTTCTTCAACATACCAAATACACGTTCAATGATGTTCATGTACGTTCAATGATGTGCCTGCATGAAGAGTGTCCGAAGTTGAACCTCTCACGAGCATTTCAAAACCTACGGTGCTGACCTGTTCGTTCATCGCAGAACTATTGAAAGTGGTACAGTATATCTGAACCTTTATACGGGACCATATACCCCGATCGATGGGAAAAATCGGAGTCCACCAAATAATACTTTCTTAGTGTCGGTTGCAGAAAATTAATTTTCAGACTAAATATGGCAAGTGTTAGAATTTGTGCATTATACGTATTCCCGATATACCCAGCACATACGGCCAACACATTTTGAGTAGGTACTCCTTTCCGACCAATGAAGTTCACACGCTCGTAACGCGGTAGCACAGCTCTCACATGTGTTGCATCAATAGCTCCAATGTAATCTTGAAATAGTGGATGCTTGATCGGATCCAGCCTGTGCAACTCGACACCATCGTTGTAGTTCAGAGTTGGTCGTATAATACGTTTGGACAGCGCAGCGACGACATGTAGCATCTCTTTGAAGAACTAACAAACGGTTTGCATAGAATGATTGAAAATCCCTGTCACCTGCC
>NW_019262689.1:18641-22918 GCF_002742605.1 Olea europaea var. sylvestris | reverse complement strand
CGAGCTTTGACAGACCTGGCCCGTGAGCCCACTAGCCTTTATTAAAAAAAAAAATAGGGCAGTAAAATGTTGCCTTTTTTTCAGGCAGCAGCTTAAATTTATAATAATAAAAAATAAAAGAGAGAGAGAGAAAAAGTGCATGTCCAGCTCGGCCCGACACGAATCGAAAAGGCCATAGCCGAAAGCTCAAGACGAGCCTAAAATTTTTGGACGACCTTGTGCTCGGCTCGGCTCGGGTCCAGAAAAAAGCTCGACAATTTTAACCAAGCCGAGCTCGAGCCAGCTCGCTGACATCCCTAGATTTCAGGTCATCGGCTTAGAATATGCAAATTTAGAAAAGATCAAGATAGTAATAGGGCCCATGGTATTAAAAGCTCAAATATTCAAAGGTGCACTAAATTTTTAATTAAATTCAAGTGTAAATTAAAATTTGTGTATTGTTTATCAAAAGCAGGGTTTATGCTTTACCATTTTTATGATCACACTCAACTGTGATTTAATTTATTATTATGTGGATTTCTTTATTTTTTTCAATTTTATAGGATCTTGGCACTCGTAATTAATTTGTTTGGGTTGTTCTTCCAATGCCATCTGAGCGAAGGAGTTACTATCTAGTTTGCTTAGAGAGAATAAGTGAGTTCAAAATGAACGAGGGTCGAAAAATAACGACTTAAGCTGGAAAATAAAGGACGGCAAATTTGTTGTATTTGTGTTTATCGCACTTGTCTTTTGTATATGGTTATAATTATCTCCAAACGGGGGCTATTTTGGTTTCTTGCTGTTTCGATCATATTAGTCGCTAACAATTACAAAGGGATTAGACGATTGTGTAAGAGACAAACCTCTTGAGACAAAATTCCAAAAATGGGTATTTTTATTGGCGATAACTTTACAAATTGGAAAATAAAAACAGAATACCTCCAAAAAGAGCAAGCACACGAGTTACTGAAAAGAAGTGTCTAAATCTAAACCAATAAATTTAAAGTTAGATATTCTCTATTTGAGAGTGTTTGATTTGGGGTCCTTTTACTCTATATCTTTTCTTCCTTTTATACTCCCTGGATGATCTCTTCGTGATCAACCGCTTAAAAACTGCTTGATCGTTCTATAACTGTCCACTTTCCTCGTGGTGACCAACTTGTCATGGAACTGCCTTTTCTAACTGCTGTCATTATTTTTTGTCGTTCAACCGTCTTTAATTGAATTCTTGGAATCGTGGAACGTGATAGGGCTACTCAATAACCGCGTCTTTAAGTAACCATAACATCTTTCGTTTGCTAAGATCTTGGGCGACTCGAAAGTTTGGGCGAGAACAGGGGCACAGTTCTGGACGACTGCATGGCAATCCATTCGCTCAAATCTTGGGCGATGGTATTACCGCATTCATGGACTTCCCTATTTGGGCTTTTATCCTGCATTGCTTGATTGGATCGTTTTTTGGGCTATTTGATTTTGGGGATCTTCCAATTGGGCTTCATTCCTTGGGCTATTCGACTTGAGCTGAACTTTTTGTGTGTCAACACTTGCATTTCTTGTAGTTAATATTATGGGGTACGAAACTCTTATGTAACATTAACTTATTAACTCTCATGTTATCGTTTGTAACTTAGTAAACATTATTTTTATTCTCCCAATAAGAACCAATAAGAATAATTTTGCACATAAACTCAATTTTAAAGAAATTTTTCACTACATTTTATAAATCAAATAACCACAAGATTGCATAAATCTAATAACTTTTTTTATTATTATTTTTAAGATGAAGGACAAAAATTCATGTCCACAAATTTTAATAAAATTTTGATGCTAATAAGTTAGTCGACAATCTTCACAAGTTCAATTGTATACATAACATGAAAAGTAAAATGTCATCATAAAGTTTTTGAACTTATCGAAAGAGATTAAGCACAACTCCATATTCCTTCGTCTTTGCCATCTAATCAAAACCTTGTGTCTTGATCTACACACCAAGATTGGTATCAGATCACAAATTGGAAAAGAGTCAAGATATTTTTATCATTTCTCACGTCATTATTCTTCTAATAAGCCTCCATTTGGTTCTGATTTTTCACCCCAAGAAATCATTTTTTTACTTAACATAGTAAGCCGTCATTTTTTACTTCTTCACTTATCGGTGGAACCCACTTTTCTCTCTAACGATTAAAAAAATTATTCTCATAATCACTACCAAACAGACTCAATTTTAATAACATTGGTCTCTTGATAAAATTCAATCTTGTTGTACAAATAGTATTCTTTGCATAAGACCTTGATAATTCGAATCAATTCAAGAGTAATCGGTTCCCTGAACTCTCATTAATAATGAATATCTTGAATAAAGTTGCCCCCAGGGCACATCTCCAAGTGGTAAAAAGGGAGGGTGGAGAAATCCAACTTTGCTTGAGGCTGCTGCGTCAAGGGTTCGAATCCTGAAATATGGATTTGGCTTTTGGGTAAGTGTAAGTATACAAGCAGCCTTCCACCCTATACCCTTGAAGGCATAATCTGCGATTTACCTCCCTCATGATACTCCAGGACAGGGGTAGTGGGGGACCTTAAGGTTAGGGTTTAACCTTTTTTTTTTTATCTTGAATAAAGTCAACGATAAGAAAGTGTATTTCTTAATAACTGTGCGTATGCCCTCATCCATATCTATAAAATCTATAGTAGCAAACGGGAGGCAACTTCCTTTTTCTAAAGAATTCGATAAGAGAAGAAAAGTCAACCTCTACACAATGAAAAATCACTCCTACTTTTCCATCCCTATATGAAATATTATTTAATAACAATTATTCACTAAGGTAGATAAATGAATCCCCGATAAAAGTTAATAATATCAAGTTCCATCTTCGTACGCCGTCAAATCAATTTCTTTACACGAAGCTATCAAACATAAATGAGAAAAATGAAATATGAAATTGAACTATAAAGTTGAAACTTGAAAGTAATAGATAAGGGTTGTGACAAAGTCACCAAACCAAGAAAAAAATCATTAAAAATAAACTAATATTTTGAGGCTTCAAATAGAAATACAAGCGAGTCGACAACCGCTTGAGAGAATGTAATGGTGAACGCTGGCTAACTCGGGGGTCTGGATCACATGACCTCCAACTTTTGAGATTTTTTTCTTCTTCTTTTTTCTCTTTTTATAAAGTTCTGTTTAATATCGATTAAAATCTAAATCAAAGTTAACATATAATTTTAATAATATATTTCATGAAATCTTTAACTTTTAAACATTTATCAAAATCTACTAAAAATCTAATTTTAATTTTTTCTCTCTCTTTTATCTTGCTCTATCTTACTCTCTCTTCATGCTTTTGCCAAAAAACTTAACCTTTTAATTTTTTAAAATTTGTGTATAATATTGATTTCTCTACAAGTTATCATATCTACTACAAATTTTTACTTTCCAATGAAATTTTCAACTAATTAGAACTTAAATTTGTATTTTTTCCCATCCTATTTGTGTATATAGAATGTAACTAAATTGATTATATTCAATTTAACTTATATTTAACGAATTGTGTTTATTTGATTTATTATTAGTATCCAATATTGGTTATATGTTTTTTCTTTTCAATTACTTGAATTGATTGTTTATATAAAATGCACTATAAATTTTTTAAACGTAAATATACATTTTCTTGTAATAAGCAAAATATTAATAAAATGACTGTTTGAAATCAAATAAATGACAATGATGAGCAAAATATTAATGAAAAAATATTTTTTAAATGTAAATCTGTATTTTCTTGTATCAAATAAGAATCATTCAAAAATTAAGAACAAAAAATTCAATTTGTACAGAATTTGATTGTGTTCTCCAACTCGAACTATCCGAATGACCTTTTTATTCATTTCAATTTGTAATTTTCGGAGTTGTAATTTAAGCAGCAGATGTTCGAACGCGTTCTTGTCGAAGTTTATGTAATTTCATTCAATTCAATCCTAGAAGCTCAAAACAGTAGACACAATCATTATGACTAAATATAAAAAGTAACGTGCATCACACATTATGAAGGACTAATCAAATTCTCAAATCGAAGAAGCAAACGAAGCAACCTTATTACCTTCTCAGAGAACGACACGACAAAACTCCAACCAACGCTTTGTGACTGACAACTGAACAAATACTCAATGAAAACAGCCAACGGAGACTGGAAGGACAATTTAATAATTAATACCTTCCAAAAGAAATACGAAGCTTGCTACGGGATAATTAACAGAATTTAAAAAACAGGTAGATGTGTCAACCATTTATTTGAAAAAAAAAA
>NW_019262689.1:2015-18126 GCF_002742605.1 Olea europaea var. sylvestris | reverse complement strand
ATGCCTACAATTTGATATGTAAATTAACCGGATAAGGCCATGTGTACTACGAACCAAAGGTCACGATCTAACTTGTAACACTATAAATACTACCCCCATGTACCCCATACAAGGTCTAATGCAAGAATCAATACAAGATACCATACTTTACACAACTCTCTCTCTCTCTCTCTCTCTCTCTCTTATTATCTTACAATACAAACGAATTCATACATATTTAGATACACGTTTACAAACATCGATTGATAATTATTCTGCAATCGGTCTACGAACATCTCGCCGGATTCCAAACGTTCTCGTCTCGCGTCATTGAGCTACTCCCACACCCTTGATCTGTCTGTTTTAGACCGTCCACGTGTTTTTGCGTGTTGGACTTTCACTTACGTGAGTACGGATGGGTCCGACATCTGTTGACAATATTTTTTGGGTCAACAAAGCTCAAAGATTCAGTCAAACTAGAAAGAATTTGATCAGATTCTGGATACAGCAGTCGCAATAATAATAATCACAGCCGGCAGTTTTGTTCTGATTTAAACAAGTTTAAATAACAATTAGGCCTCCATCTGTTTCCAAGCAGACACTAAAATTCAAACACGCTTCTATCAAATGACGTAAACACCCTTGTCTTTGCTTTACTGGAGTTGATCAATCATGAAAGGGAAATGGATAGTTTGGTCAATGTCCTCATGCTTGGAGTTGGAGGCCATGAATACTAGAAACTTTTATAATATCCCAAAATTTTCCAACTTCGTGGGCTGTGATGTTTCCATCTAAAAAATGCCATCCAATTTGGATTTTGACTATATGAACATAAAATTGTATGTGAGATATTACATATAATAATATGAAATGAAAAGATTGGATGAAAAAGTTGACTATGTTTTAAATTGACAAATAATAGAGTTGTATGTGACATTATTTAATTTATTATGTAAAACTTGATGTACATATAGTAAAGTTCAAAGTTATTTTTATTCTATTAAGAAGTCAAGAATAAGAGAAAATTATTTTGTTTCCTAGACAAATAGCACTATGACCACCTAAGGGACAATATTTTACACATTTGGACCATTAGTGACAATTCTAGTGCTTCTTAATATTCACTCAAAAGTCCAAAGTTTAAAAAAAATAAAATAAAATAAAATACATATACACACACACTTTACCTAAATAAAGGTCTAACATGTGTAGATTTTTCGTAATGGATCGCTTTAGAAGCTTCATTTGCTCTAACAATATTTTATGCACTTGCCCCCTAGGGCACAGCTCAACTGGTGGATCAATTAACATTGGCTTGCTTCCAGCGGCAGGATGGAGAGTTCGATTCCTGGTGGGAACCTGCGGCCAAAAATTTGGTATGGAACAATCACTGTGGAGGAGGGTCTCTTGTACGCAGAAGTGTACAGTCAATGAGGGGAACCTGTGATCCAGTTGAGGCAAATCCCGCGATTTACCCCCTCCAAGGTTCTAGGGGCATGGGTTTTGGAGGTCCAGGATTTAGTCTGGTATAAGTTGGGATACCTGGATATCAAAAAAAAATATATATATTTTATGCACTTATCACAAAATGCAATAAATTATCTCAAATGCAATTATCATTCAACTCGATGGATATACACTCGCAGGTGAAAAATAAACGTATGCTATATTTAAAGAATCTGTAAAATTAAAGAAGAGAATGTGTATACTGAGCCCCATTATTTTTCATTACATTAAATTAAGTTTTTTTCTCTCCTACTTTTAATCACACAATTTTCAATAAAATAATATTACACGTAAATCAAACACTTTTCAATTACTCATTTTTCAAAAAAATATTATTCGTCTCATTATAATTTACAAATAATGGGGCTCAAACGCCCCCTGAATTACATTGTCGTGTCTTTTATGTCTCTTCTTATGTTACACATGATATGTAGGCGAAAGGACGCCCTCATAAAAACAATTTTCTATCCACATGACTATGAGGTAATGAAAGGAACTCCATTGGAAAATAATCTATATCTGCGTAAAAATAAGTGAGAGTACGCGGAATTATTCCTTTCATTCAAAACCCATTTTCTATAGCTGTGTGGCAGATTAATAGATGCACAATTCAAGTGGTGCAAAAGGCACCTCCAAACCTCCCCCATACCGACAAGATTTATGAATGCCACTTTTGGCACTATAAATTGGCACCAACCCTTCGCTCATCCATCGTGCAATTTCCTCTCCTCCTCTCTTTCTTCTCTTTATCTCTCTAAAAATTCAAGAAAATCTCGTTCTTGTTATAACACAGATACAATATATTTGCTGTTGAATCTCCATTTTTTCCCTTAATTATTCTCTTTTAGTATGTCAACTGTAGTGTGTCAGAATCTTGTATCATGTTTCGAGCGGTCTCAGCAAACAGAGACAGCAAGCCTGAAGCTGAAAGTGGCGTCGTCTCCATCGTCAACCACCGTAGAATTCAGCATGTTAGGAAGTGATCAAATCCCTGAAGTTAAAGAAAATCTTGAAATAACTGGTTGGAGTTCTCTTCAAAATCTCTCTTCCACGAGCACAAAATCAGCAAAAGAATATGATACCCCATATATTTATCCCTTTGAAAAAAGGTCGTTGAGTGAAAAAATAAGCCTGGAATTATGTACTGAAAATTTGGGAAGCGAAACAGGCACTGATATTTCTGATTGCAGCATTTTCTCAAACAGTTACAGCTCGCTCCAAAATGCACCAGAAAAGCCAAAGAAGGAATCAAGAAATTTCAATAAAGCAGCAGCAAATTCTTGTCGCAGTTTTCCCCCGCCGTTGACAACCATAAGCGGCGGCTCAAATTCCCTTCAAGTCAGGCGCCACTGTGAAGGCGGCAGGCTTATAATCGAAGCGGTGGAGACCCCATTTAAGCCCACTTATCTTCAAGCAGAAAGAAGCGATGGCCGCCTCAGACTCTGCTTTTTCCAAGAAGAAGAAGTAGGAGAAGAAAATGAAGAATGTGAGAGTGAGAGTGAGAGTGAAGTAGAAGATGAAATGATTGAAAGGGACGCCATTGATGGAGAAAAAATAGAAAATTATGAAATAGAATCAGAACAAGAAGATGATGATACGAGACTTGGACAGTCATGGGGACAGGGTGTCGATGTTGAAATGGGAATGGAGAAATTTCAAAGGTTGAGTAACTGTAGTAGGTGCAAGGAAAGTGGGCATGGGAATAAGGGATTATGCAATTGGAAGCCTCCTTTATGGGTCGCTATTTCCTAATTTTTATTTTTATTATTTTCATTTTTGAATCCTAATTTTTTTAGGAGAAGCTTTTAAATTACTTCGCGTAAAATATTATGCAATGGGTGGTAGTGTATATAGTTATTTGGATGGAAACTCTATCTTGCATGTTCACCTCTGATAAACTTTACGTTGGTTATTTATAAGTTAAAACATAAGACACAATCATGTCTTGTAGTAAATATTTTATTTCGTACAAATTCTCAATACAAAAAGTGCATTATGTCTCGTGCCGCTCAAATTCACAAAAAGAATAAGATTATAGTAGGAAAGTAGTTTTGATATGACGATGTTAGAAGAATAGTTTTGGTACGACGGTGATATCTGTTTACATGACACAATTCACTCCTCTATTGTCCAAAAATATAAGGGCCTAGTAAGTATTTTGTCAATATGGCACGTGTAACAAATGTCTAGCGAGCAAATGTTAAATTGAAAGGGTATGTGACAACTTTTGTCCATTAGCTAGAATGATTAGGCTTCCAAAATAATTGGGGACCTTAATTTGCCCAAATTATTGACAAATGACAAATATTTAGACATGATTCACATGAAAAGAAAACGAGATTATGATGTAAGCTTGTCCCATTTCAAAAAAAATATTGCAACACTTTAATTCTTTGACTACTTTCTTTGTCCAATTGTCTTTTAAAAATCTTCTAAACTCTATTCTTGAACATGACATACTAACAAAAAATATGTAGTTGTTAAGGTAGATGATCAGAATCTTTGATCTACGATCGATGTTTAATGATCGTACTGAATTGCGCTTCCAAAATCTAATATGCTTGAACGTTTTCTAAACTTTTTGACTTTATAAAATTAACTTACGTACCCAAAAAAAAAAAAAAAATTCTCATTGAAAAGTAGTTGAATCTAGTGACGGACTTGACCCAATACAGCCCCTGACATCTATGGTTGCAAATGCTGACTTTCATTTTTTGAAGACAATGACATGATTACCAAAATGCCGGTACTGCCCATCTCCTGGAAAACACAAATTGCTCACACGTGAATAAATACAAAAAATGTTTACGTCGTTCCACGTTAGAATGGAATTCATGTCATGCGAAATTAGATAAATATTTATTGTCTGCTGCTTGCCTGTTACACAGTTTGTAAAATAAAACATGATGAGTAAACAAAAAACAAAGAAATTGAAGAGATTTTGCTCTTGAAAAAGTGGAAAAGGCCTAATAAATTCCTGTCGATCCGTTGTTTATTTAAAGATTTTGGTATTATGTTTGAAAAATTTGCGATGACGATATTTCATTATTAGGTGACTTAGAGATTAGCGCGAGAAGTGAAAAAAAGAAAATGTAATCTCGTTAATTCATGCTGTAAATCTCTTTGTGAGACAACGAAGGAGATTATATGGAAGCCTGAAGCTGCATTTAGTGCCTATTTGAGCCCTACTTTTGGCTAACAATACATTTTATAAAAGTAGATTAAAGGAAAATGTACGGTTGAAAATTAATGAAAATTTTTTATTCTGCAATTGATATTATTTTATTTAAAAATGAGTGGTTGATAAAAAAAGAAAAAATATATTTTCAAAATAATGAGGATCAAAACAAGAGCTTAATATTTGCGGCCTTGGTGCCGTTCAATTAATGAATAAAAGTATGACACTTCCTCCATCAAGTGCAATGATCAAAGCCATTGAGATGGATCATGGATGGTTGGGATGCGTTGTTGTTATTGAGTGATTTGAAAGGGGTAGTGCTGCCCTTGATTAGAGAATTTATTGTGGTGTAGTTGTTTGTTCGGATCCTCTAGGACACCTGAGTGATTAAGATTCTTCGAAAAATCTCCATTTTCAAAAAAGATAACAAATGAGCTGATCAACAGCATTCTTCATTTGAAGTTGATACAAATCTTATCCCTTCAAAAGAAACATATGATTTTACATAAAAGTGGTACGTGAGATAGCACCAAAATATTTGTATGAATGGTACAAAAAATGGGACCAATATGAATGTCATTGCCTGGTAGGTTGAACATTCCTACAAAAAAGGCATAAAAGTACAAGATTACACAATGGATTTTACTATTTGTACACAAAAATGGTGTATAAATTGTTACTGAAAATGATGTGGACGAGAAAAATTGGATGAAAAACTTTAATGTATTTTAAACCGACAAATAGTAGAGTTGCTGGTGATATTATATAATTCCTTCTACAAACTTTGGTGTAAATGTAGCAAGATCTTTACCTAACACATTTATATGGTTACAAGTTATATTGATGCTTTCCACTTAGCCCCCGTTTGGCTCCCATTCTTGCCAAATTTTAATGGTGGGAATAGTGTTTTTCTGAATAATGTATAGTTAAAAAAGAATAAAAAAAATTTAATTTGCGTGTAATATTATTTTATGAAAGATTGTACGATTGAAAGTAAAAGAGAGAAAAAGAATGAGAATGAGAATGGGACCATACGGGGGCTTAAAAGTAGCGTGAAAAAGTCGCAATGATTTTAAATATGAATGTTGAGTAAATTGTATTTAATAACCAGTTATATAAAATCAGTATTTAAAAAAGTAGATATGTGACCAAATAACCTAAAAGAAATTAAAATGTGATATGTTAATATTTCTTAATAATCCAATAATTTATTATTTATGATATCTAATTAAAATTAAGTGTGGCGGAAATTATGAAAAATAATGATTATAATAATTCAATACTTAAGTATTTACATTACTCCAATAATTGATTATTTTGATAATTGTTACTTAAAATATTTGATATTTTAATTTTAGCAGCATACTACTGTTGTGGAGGCAATCAGGAAGAAAATCTAAATGAAGATAGCCAATACACTAATTGCAAAATCTACTTTACAAATTAAATTATGTGGTGGAGCTGACCAATCTTATCCTATTCCCATTGTGCACGTAGAAAACATGATCGATGTAAAATAGATTTTTTTTTTCTTTTTAAAATTTAAATTTTTGTCCTATTTAGCTTACATGCTGAAGAAACTAAATTTAATTCCCAATAAATAGAATATCGACCACGTGTCATATATTATTGCTTGTCACTTTAAAGGTATAGGTGACGAACATTATATAACCTATTATCTAAAAGAAAAAAATGCGATAAGAACCATGTCAAAATTGCCTATTCGATCGAAAAAATGAGGAACTGGTCCCCTTATATATGAAAATCTAGCTAACCATCCAATAAAATAAAAAAATAAAAAATAAATTCGAAAACTGGTTGGTTCACCCTTTTTATATATATTATTTTTCATGTACAATATGATTCTCAATCATCCCTTTGATTCTTTATTCTTTACTCTTTTAAATCGATGACCTAATCTATTTTTATAAATAAGGCAATTAAGGTAGCTTCTAGTGGATCTCCTCTTTTCCAAAATGAAAAGGGCTCTTTGATTCAAAAAAGTTTTATACAAACTTGCTAACTAAGGAACATAATTCAATTAAAGAAAGAAAATTTAAAAAGTGAAATATTAATAAACTAAAGAAGGATAGTTAATTAAAGTTTTAAGAAAATGAAACATTTGATGACCTTTGCTTAAATAAGACAAAATAATTTATACTTTTAAACCATTAGTGCCTTAATGCAATACATATAGCCTCATTTGTCTTGTCTTACATTTCTTCTTCATTCCTAAGGTTTGAATTTTCTAGTAAGTTCAAAGGGGAAAAAATATTTATGATTAAAATTATATAGAGACGTCTTTAGTGCACTATATTAAACAGTATTAGAAACGATTAAAGAATAATTTGTATTGAGTACGTATTTGCATACATCCACACACAAGATTTTGTTTTAAAATCAACATGCAAAGATTTATTAGGAATGGTAAAATGGTTTCAATAGTTATAAGAGACAAATTTGATACGTGGGACAAAATAGAATTATATGATTTTATAATAGAAATATACAATGAAAACTATTTGATTAGAGCGAAATCTAGCAGCATAATGAACTTGCCTCAAATTTAATTAATCTTACACTCGTTTTTAAAATTAATATAACACCATATATTTCATGCATAATTCCTCTTTATTTTTGTCTTAGGATTTTCATTCCTATCCATTAGGTTCAATTAATTTCCATGAAATAAGACACGTACTTCTTTGAGGTACCCTTTTAATGATTTGTGAAGGAGAGCAAAGAAAGGGATTGCTCACCTGTTGGATTTGAAAGAGAGTGAGAGATATGCCTTTTATGGCCAAAAGTTGTTCAATAATACAACCTATTTGAGAAAAGGAAAAGAAAAAGAAAAATAAAAGGAAAAATGAGAGGACCAAACATGGAATATTCTGCTACTTGTCTGGTCTTAGTTGGATATTATTTTTGGAACTTTGTAAGAATCTTCAAAAACTCGTGAAATTTAGGATTAGCATGCATCTAGGTACTCTAAAAAATGAAAACGGTGGTCGTGTTATAAACTAGAGAGAAAATGAGAGAATAAGAGAAAGAAATCAATAAATTTGTGTGTTTTATTAAGAATCAAAACCCCATATTTATAGGAAAAATTAGTATATAAACGATATAACAATCATAAAGACTAGGAGTGTGAAGATATAAAAATCATTTATAAATACTATTAGATTTAAAATACTCGCTCTTCAATGACTATTTACATAATAATTATTTCATTGAAACATTATTTGATCAAAACTTGATGGGACAAAAATACTAACAAATAAAAAAAGCACAAATAATTTGGAGGAAAAAACTGCAGCTTCGTTAAAACCTTATTAAGAAAATCCAATGAGACAAAACATGATTGAAGGAAGAAGAGTACTGCTACTTCTCATTTCAATTCTTGTATCAAGTGATTCATATCTTATATGTCAATATCTTCAATATTGATGTCTTGTATTTTAATGTCTTTAAGAAAATACAGTGGGACAAAAACCTGATAACTATAGTAAAATGATTATTCAGAAAAATAGCTTTTGTCGATTTCTCCAAAAGTCTCATACATATTAGAATATTATTTTGATAGCAAGTATCTTATATGTTATGCACACTCATTATACAAAGAAGATGATTCATTAAAACCAATGTTTTGAAAATCGACCAGATCATCAACCTGAAAAATTTAAAGAGGCAATGGTCAAACGGTCAAAGTGGGGTCGATCTGAAGTTAAAATAATAAATAAATAGATCAATATATTGTATTAAAAAATTCTATTGAATTAAATAACATTTTAAAATTCATATTTAATATTTTATTAATGTATGGATCAATTTAGGCCCCGTTTGGTACCCATTTTTGTAAGAATAAAAATGAAAAATATAGTTGTTACGTAATTCACACAAGAGATAGAAGTGAAATATAATGATTTAATGTGATGGATAATGATCATACTTTTCATTTTTGTGGTCAAAGAATGAGAATCAAACGGGGGCTAAATATGAAGTGGTGAAATTAATGGGCCAAGACATACTGTAGCCCATTAACCAAATCCTAAAATGAATTTGCCAACAAAAATAGAAAGTTAAATATGGTGATTTGATATGATGGATAACGATCATATTTTTTATTTTTGTGATCAAAGAACGAAAATCAAACGGGATGGGCCAAAACATGCTGTCGCCCATTAACCAAATCCTAAAATGAATTTGCCAACAAAAGTACCAAAATGAATTAATTCTTGTATGATCTTCTACTTCTCTCCTCTGTCGGCTGCCTTGTCTTCTACTTTTCTCCTCTGTCTGTTGCTTCATCTTCCACTTCTCTTCTCTATCACAAATACAATTTTGTATGTATCTATTTAAATAATTGTATTCTCTAAGATTGGTTTTAGATGTTTTTGACTGAAATCTTGTACAAGGCCTTCGGCAAAGAATTATTGGAGCTTTAGTGGTTGATAGGAGGCGAAAAATGGCACCAAAACATTCTTTCCTTCATGCTATAATTTTCTAACGGAAATATTATTTGTGAAACCCAGAGAAATAGTGACTAGTTCACCAGTTTTCGGATGAAGCAAACGATTTTCGGATTTTGTACCGATTTCTATATATCCGATTTTCAAGTTGTGATCAGACCGAATTTCAGTCCGGTTCTCGATTTTTCCTATTGAACCTGCCGGTTCAATCCGCGTTTGAAAACATTGGTTAAAACCTTACTAGGAAAAATCATGTGGGAAAAATGGTGTCTTTATTCTTTTTAATATATTCTTTTTAATATACTATAAAAGTTATCTCATTAAAAACATAGCAAGAAAAATTCAGTGGTATAAAAACTTTGTGAAAGGAAAAAAATAAAACGCGTATTTACTCTCCCTCATCATAATATCACTTGAATTATGCTTCAGGCATATTAAATCCTTAAAGGATAATATTAAATTTAGATAAGATAAGTTGATTATAATCATAATTATTATGTGCATATCAAATTTCATTCATTACCTTGCTAACAAGGTAATACTTATGATTAGATCCACAACATGATAACTTATCTATTTATGCAAGTGTTCACAAAATTCATTATATAATGGATCGTACAATTTATATTCCGACAGTACTTTTTTCATTTTCATTTCATTAAAGCATATACCTTTAGGTGTTCTGATTATTGATTCAAAAATTTCAAGTTTCTCTAATAAGTATAATTTTACTAAAATCGCATCCAGAAATTTCAAGTTTCTCTAGTAAATTTAATTTATGATTGCGTTCTTTTTATTTGGTCAATCATTACATCGATAGATATATTTCAACATATTTATTTTGATTTCTCGATATATAATGCAGTATATCATGTAAAAAAGTATTGTTGACAACTTTTTTCTTTTTTATTCCATTATTTTCTTTAATGAAATAACTTATTGATATATCTTAATTTTCAACATTTCAGGTACCCAAAGCTCTTTTGGGGAATTTGTTATGTCTAAATATTCATTAATAAGATTATCTTTGCTAATTACTCCATTTTTATTTGGAAATTTTTTGTGTTAGAATTGAATACCATTACACTTTAAGTGTGTCATAGATATATCTAATATAATGTTAACGAATTGTCTTTCTAGAACATCAATTCATGTTAGAGCATTTAAAATGGTATGTGAAATATTGTTGATCTCATCGGTCAGTAAATGCATTTAAATAAATTATCTCTCGAATTTTCTTATTCAAATTATCTTTTGTGAGGATTTATATGATGATGCATTTGTACATTATTTTGAGATTCTTAATTCCTCTCTAATGTTAAAAGAATTGTCCAATCAAATTGATGATCATTTTTTCATCGTCATAAAATATCACCCATTTGAAATAAGGGTTTAAATAATGCATTTATTTTCAACGTTCTTTACTTTCCATCTCAATGCTTTATGGTGAATCAATTTAACATATACTGCAATATCAAAATAATGAGAAGGAAAAATTATGCTCTGACCATAAGCTAATTATAATGGTGAGAATTATGATATTAATATGATACGTAATAGCATTTCATAAATAGAAATGAGAAGTATTATGCTCTCAATTAAATTAATTGGAGGTGTTGAACAAGTAATAATGTTAAACGATTTATCGATGTCTCAACTAACACTTATTAAAATGTTGAGATTTAAGATTACTACATTAAAAAAACACACCATTTTGGTTGTATAATCTGAAAATTATGCTTATAATTTAAAATTTGCACAGTAATTTCACAAATTTCAAATTGCGAACATCATGCAATCATTTAGTATTTGTATCAAATTTATTTGATGCAAATAATTTTTGTATGGTCAACGTGGATAATGATAAGGTCTCATTTGTTACCTTGATTAATTTTCAGAAAATATAGGGAATTCAGTTCTTATTTAAGTTAGTGATGTTTAATGATCATTTGTCGATAAAGAGAACAAATAATATATAAAAATCCATTGGATTGAATAATCTTCAAATTCTTCGTTGAATATCCATTTGAATTTCTAATTTCGCATCATTATTGATTCAGTGATGGTCCAACTGGTTATACCAAATTCAAGTAATTAAACTAATCAATATTCTTATGTCATTGTTATGTGTTTTCCTTCAAGAGTAAACATGAATTTAAAATGATACATTCTTCAAAACATGTACTACTTCAAAAGCGTTGTATTTTATTATAGCTCATTCAAAAGCAATATATGAAAATTATAATTCATGTTCTTTAGAAGTAATCAAATATTACTATAATAAATTATACAAGGAGTTACATTTCAAGAGGAAAAATATAATTTACATTAGTTCATATTTAATTATGTTCTTTGGGAGCAAGTAATATTTTTCTAGAATATTAATTAAAATGTTTGTGCTACTTTTGGAGCAACAAATAATATAAATATAATATTCCTTTTCAACAATATTACAATATTATTTTGGAATATTGATTTAGATTATTTCTTTTAAAAAATAATATACAATATTTTTCTGGATTATTGATAAAAATAATTTGGTTTCATCATTGATTAACCAGATAAATGCATAAACAGTGTCATCATTGAATTTACATAAAATTCACGCAAACAAGATATACAAATAGGATATGGATGCAAATATGATATACATAAAAAATAATCATGATTCAATGTACAAAAAAGTAATCATGATTGACTAGTATATGCAGTAGTAAAATAAACACTAGAACGGCTATGCATAAATCTTCTATCAGTATGTTTGCTTAGTTCCATAAATCAACACAGAAACATTAACTGGATACATGAATTGATAAAAAATTTACGTCACCAAATTAGTTTTGGTACATGCAACATATGATTATGCTTATAAAAATCATTACTTTCTTATTAATTCACTTTAATTTTTAGAGTCTCGTGCTAATAATGTGTTATAAAAGAGAGAAAATAGGAGAAGGTAATAAAAGTTAATAGACTTCTGTGTTTTACTAAGAATCAAAACTTTATATTTATCGGGCATAATTATGACTACAAGGGATACGACACTCATAATGATGAGGGCTATAAATGTGTAAGAGTCATTTGTAAGTACCACTATATTTACAATATGTGGTATCCTTTTAATGGGCCTTTTTTGTCATGCATATATCCTATAAACCACACCATTCTATTATGGGAAAATTACATAAGTAAGAGTTCAAATATCCCACGTTTCAAAATCAAGATAACAAGTGTCAAACTTTAAAAATCAAATTTTTATTAAAATTTATTTATGATTTAACTAGTTAATTATTTATTTTATTAATTAAATATATTTAGACCACATATCTATTCAATTTGATCACAAATTAACAATTTAATTAGTCACTTATTATTTCTTGGTCACAAATAAGATATTTTATGCCACAAATTATTTTACAGTCACAATTCAAAAAATTTATAGGTCGCAATTTGTTTATCGATCACAAATCAAAAAAATTAATTAGTCACAAATTAATTTTTAATCACAACTTATTTCTTGGTCACAAATAAAAATTTTTATAGGTCATAAATTATTTTTCGGTTACGAATAAAAAATTTTATAAGTCACATAATCAAAACTTCTATTGGTTACAATTCATTTATTCATTGCAAAATTATTAGATTAATTGGTCACGATTATTTTTTCGATCACAATATAATCAATTGTGAGTCACAATAACAATTTTTAGATCACATATTACAAATTAATCAATTATTAGTCGTAATCAACCAAATAATTGGTCACAAGCAACCAACAACATCTCATCCTACCCACTACCACCACGACTACCATCACTATCACCATTACCACCACCAGATGTTGTAAAACCACAATCGCTGCCCAAACACCAACAAAGCCCTAAAAAATAAAAATAAAAAATGGTCCAACCACCGAATCGCCACCACCATCGCAATGCCCGAATCGTCACCCAATGCCTGTGCTACCACCATCACCACTACAACCCACCACTAAATCACCTCCTGTAACAACACCACCATAATAAATGTCATTGCTGCAGATGGCACCAACTGCCGCTGCAACGATGTCGACTGACGCCACTCTCCGGCACCGTACAACACCATCTCACTTCGCAACGACTCTTCCTACGAAATGACGAGAAGAACCACCAATCTTCATCAAAACTAGAAAATCACAACCACTCTTCCTGAAAGCCAGAAAAACAAATAAAAATAAGGAAAACCACCAATCTTCCTCTACCACTATCAGCTCCTCATGATTTTTATTTATTTATTTTTTTTTTTGGTTTTCCTCATCTAGGGCTTGTTTGATCAGAGATTTAGATTTCAATTTTTTATAATCTATCTGATAGATCTAAAGGAGCCATCACGTAGGCAAAGGGCTGATGGAGCCACAACGATGGTCCTCATGCGTGACTGTGTTGCTTGAGGCAATCCTCCGCCCGCAAGGTGGTCCTACGAGCAGTTACACTGCGTGAGGTTGTTTACAGGCACACGACTGCGACGAGCCTGGACACTGCAGTGATCCTGCACAGTATGGTGGTTTATTTTCAATGACAATCAATGGTGGTTGTTTTCCAGTCGAAGAGAGGGTGAGAGATGGAGAGATAGTGGTCATAGTTTTTTCTATTGAGATGGGGTGATGTGGGGGCGTGGATGATGGATGAATTAGAGTATTAGTAATATATATGTTTAATACATATTAAATAGTCAATTATAATCTGAATTTTGAAAATATAAAACTTAGAATATGATTTATGAAAGTAAATTTTAAAAACAGGCTTGTATGTAATTGCCACTTCTATTATCCACAAATAATTTTCCATTCTATGATTGGGCTTTTGTTGTTCATGTAACGTTCAAATTGAATTATCTATGAATTTAGCTTGACTCTTTGACATATCTTTAGAATACCCATTGCTTAGCTTTCGATTTATGAGTGTTAAATGAAATGTGAATAAACTTATAGATGATATCTTAATGACATATCTCTCGTTGTGCAAGTATCCCATAATTCATGTCATTCCCATCAAATTCTTTGCATATTTAAATAAGTGGATACATGTCTAACCAACAACGAATATTTTTGTGATCTCTTTCCTATGGATTTCCCTCGTCATGCAAATCTCCGATAGTCAACGTCATTCCCACCACAAAGTTCTTGGTGAAGTCGCAAAAGGGGAACAAGAGTTATCCACCTCATCTTTCACAAACATCTTCTCTTTGCAGTTTGGTCTCTTTCCATCTCTTGAAAATCTAAACACAAATAGCTAGTCATATATTTGATTCTACAGCACTCCATGCCCTTTTGACTTAGAAATACCACTTTCCCTCCACCCTCACTAAAAATATTCTTTCTGACTTCGCCAACCAATTAAATGAATCTAGTAGCAGATATGACATTGCCATTTTTTTTTTCCTTGTTGAAACACTAATTTAAGTTTGATACATAAAACTAGACAATTGTACAAAACTATCATTAAGATATTCAAGTTCTTGTTCCTTAATCGTGTTTAATATTGAGTTCAACATACTAAGGGCTTGTTTGAACCATATTATTTTCAAAAAAATACATTTTTCAACAGTAATTTGACATCATTTCAGCCAACATTCTTCAATAAAATAATATTACACGCAAATTCAAAACTTCTCCTTATTTTTTTAACCTATATTTTTCATTGATTTGACATAAATAATGCACATTTTTTTCTAAAATATGGCTCAAACATGAGTTAAATATGAATGAAATTGAGAGAAAGTCCGCAAAATTATTGGTCTGAACTCTCAATCACATCATTTGACGGGAAGATTGTATTACGTTAGCTACCTATAATATTTCTTGGGATCTTGGCCATAATTGTGATTGAAATTACTTCTGAAAATAGTTTCTATCATGTACATTCGCTGGGAAACATGATGGTGACTGGGCTTTTGACTAAGGTTTTATAGCTACATCATAATCAATCCTGCCAAACTTTTTCATTATTTATTAATTTTTTTTTAAACACAATGATCAGGAAAAATAATATTGAACGAATTCTAACACAAACAATAAATAAATATAATAATAATAAAGTTGTCCTAAGGTGGTTGCGGGTTCAGATTCCACTCCGAAGTACATTCCCATTGGATTAAATAAAGTTAGGGTTACAGGAAATTTTCAACAAAATAAAGAAGTAAATATATTCAAGTTCCTATTTCAGTTCTATTATCAAACATATAGATACATATAAGTACAATGTACGCAAAACTATTTAAAAACTACAAGTTACTGTGTTTAAAAGTTAAAATCGAGTACCAAAATGTAAACTTTAAGGTAATTTAAATAATTATATGAATAAGAAATAATAAACCATGAACTATGTTACAATATTACACAAAATTTAAAGAATGATTTAGTTAGAAAGTACCATGGACCCAAAAGAGTAGTTCCGACTTCAGCAAGGTACGCTAAAGTGAGTTCCATCCTTCTTTACTCATTTTATGATTGGTTCAAATGACCTTTTAACAAACAATTTTGCTAGTTGTGGAAGTTCATGATGAATAAAAAAATCGTGGGCCTTCTAACGTGAGGGGGTTGTTAACACATAGCATGCTCTTTAAACAAAATGGTATCTGTACGAGAAACCAACACGGGTAGGTAGGTTTTACCCAAAAGGAAAATGAATAAATAAGACAACTAGAGCACCACTTTACCGCATTGAGATCTGCAACATGAGGTGCGTGTTTCATTAAATCAAGACATAGAACTTGATAAATGATAGTGAAGTTCAAAATCTGTAGCATGCTTAGGTGAGAGCAACGACATATGCTTCATCTAGCATGTGATACGTGCTTGTTTGGTAGGACTTTACATATAATTAACATGTATGGATAATAAATTGAGAATCCTATGTAGCATTAAGATAAAAGCTACATTTAATTTGCTTAAATTATAATTTATGTTTGGCAAATCTTCTTATAAAATGATCAAACTCTA
>NW_019262689.1:0-1210 GCF_002742605.1 Olea europaea var. sylvestris | reverse complement strand
GAGAGAGAGAGAGAGAGAGTTTAATGATCCACTGTGTTTGGGACTTAAAGCACTACTGGAAGAGAGAAGGACATAAGTCATCAAAGACCCCATAATAACTCTTCTGCTCCAGCCAATTTCTCACCAACTGTAATCACATTGAAGCAAAAACTAATTTCCCATGGCAATAAAGACCATATGTCCTGACCACTCAAAGTTCACTTCACACAAAAATCAAAGCCAACAACTATCTGTTCACTGCCTAATGACATGAAGGGGTCAGCATTCAGCAATGTTTTTTAAGTAGAAATAGACCAAACTTGTCTCATAAAGCAATAAACTATATATTAACAAAGAATTATAGTAATTCTTGCAACCATTTACGAAAGAATTGCTGTTAGCAAGAATATTGGAGGTTGATGTCGTGATATTTTATGTAACACTTCAAAATATTAGATTAAGAAGAATTTAGACTCCTGAGATCATATGGTAGGAGTGAAAGGATCCCCGTTGCAGGGCACTCTATAAGAAAAAAGGATCCTAGGGCATTATGAGAATCCAGCTATCTTGGTTCAGGATATTATTCAAATTACGATCAGAAGCTGGTTGCTTTTCTTGTCATAGTTAATTGAAGCCACGGGATCCTATACATTCATTCGAGCTAACTTTCATTTGTTCCATTCCAAGAATTCGAACAAGGTTTTGTACCAATCCGATAAAAATGAAATATACAACATTCTAAGATTCCATTTCCAACATGCTCCTGTAAAATCAAGAGATAGACAGATAGGCACACCCCAACACACTGGATACGATATGATTGTACTGACTGAGTGGATTGATGATCAAAAGGCGAGTTAGTAAACTAAGCATTCTACAAGAATATGCCTATTAACCAATCCCACTCGCAACATTACACAGCCAACGGCATCAGCAAAGGGGAAGTCCTAATAGAGGATTACTTGTATTAATAAATTATAATAGTGGCAAGAAAACTTCTTGGCCAATTCAGATTAGTTGATCATAACAAATTAACAATATTGTGGGTGTTGACACGCTAAAAGTGCAGCCCAAATCGAATAGCCCAAAGAAATGAAGCCCAACTGGGCAATTCAGGATAAATGCCCAAATAGGGTTATTAATGAATGCAGTGGAAGCCCACGAATGTGGTAACACTATTGCCCAAACTTGCAAGACGCCCAAGATCTGAGCGAATGAAGTGCCTTGCAGT
>NW_019262688.1:21616-22928 GCF_002742605.1 Olea europaea var. sylvestris | reverse complement strand
CTTATATATGATTTGTAATTTAATTTCCACCATGTTCTTTGACTAGTTTGTAGGATTTCATCTTCTCCGTGCATCCAATGCCTTTCATGCGTGCTGCTTCTTGTTGTTGGCTTAACTATTTTATATTTTATGCGTGCTGCTTCTTGTTGTTGGCTTAACTATTTGGAATATAAAAAATTGCTATCATCGTACATAAGCCAAGATGAATCTTCATGCACTGTTTCACTTCAGCATTGGATATTTGCTTCAATACTACGATGAAACGCTCAGCAAGCATTCAACGATATGATGTGCTTCATCATATATTGCGCAAAATTCACATGCCAATCTACAACAAATTTAGCATTACAAATATGGAACCTAATAGAATCTACAAAAACATTTAGAACTTCATGTTGAACCTTATATATGATTTGTAATTTAATTCCACCACGTTCTTTGACCAGTTTGTAGGATTTCATCTTCTCCGTGCATCCAATGCCTTTTATGCGTGCTGCTTCTTGTTGTTGGCTTGAATATTTTATCAGAAGTTGTTTGCAAGTCAAATATCAAAGATATTCAATGCAAAGTTTTCTATTTTACCTTACATCTTTTCTCTTTATGTGTTCATGAATTGGCTTTCATTGTTTTAATCACAAAGCACACACTCAAGCACATGAAGTCTGGCTGTCGTAGATTTTATATACTCTTTCAATTCCTCTTGAATTTGCTGTAAAAAGTACTTTGGATTATGAATACCATTGAACTACTACGTTGTGATTAAAGGGTCATTATTTTTAAGTTCATTTCACAACAATTCAGCAGCTTCTCTGGAATTAAAATTTGGGATTTCTCTCTTCTTTTTTTTTCTTTTTTTTTTTACCAGGAATAGAATACATTAATTTGTTTATTCAATTTGAGCATTTTTTGTAATATAATTCATCTTAATCTAGATGTTGTTGAACAATTTAGTTGGACTTTTCAACCGATTAATATTTTCTTGTTTTATCTGCTATTTGTTGTTTGGATTATTGAAGTAATTCTCTTCGTTTATTTTTTGTCTTTAATTATTAGACTTTATGTTATTGGAGAATTCCAGATGGGATCAAATCATGTTTTTCCTTTGCAAATTTTATTATCAGTAAAATAGCAGAGCTTGGATTTGAACGAACGACCAAGAAATGCAAAGACAAATCAGAGAACTTGTACAAGTATCACAAAAGAACAAAAGAAGGCCAGGTTGCAAAAATCGGGGTACTTTTAATTTTGACCCAGTCAAAGGAGCAAAATTTCAGTTTGACTTCCAAAATCAAGAATATTATGACATTGGCCT
>NW_019262688.1:18369-19900 GCF_002742605.1 Olea europaea var. sylvestris | reverse complement strand
CAGGTATGTGAAATGAATAATATTTCCTTTTACTATACACTGTTCAATATTTGTTATTTATAAATCTTCAATATACAAAAAATGGTTCGGTGATTTCCTTTGAATGTTATATACATTGAACACAAATTTACAATTATTTCAAAATAACAAAAAATAATGAAATTTTCAATTTGAATGTTATATTACATTGAACATAAATTTACAATTATTTCATAATTACCAAAATAATGAAATTTCCAATTTGACTGTTATATACATTGAACACAAATTTAAAATTATTTCATAATTACAAAAATAATTAAATTTCCAATTTGAATGTTATATTACATTGAACATAAATTTACAATTATTTCATAATTACCAAAATAATGAAATTTCCAATTTGACTGTTATATACATTGAACACAAATTTAAAATTATTTCATAATTACAAAAATAATTAAATTTACAATTGAAATGTTACATATGTATAACTGAAATTTATGGGTCAGCATTAAATTCGAACAAATCACATGCTAGCTTCTTTCTCCAGTTCTGTATCCACGACTGGTTGATTTCATCAACCTTATGTCCTATACTTAAAAATTCAACGTACTTAATGGCAAATATGCCACAGTCGCCGCTGCAATTGAACAAGAATGAATCAGTTTAGTACTGTGTAAATAAAAACTAAATCTGAAAGATGAAAACAACAACGTTCAAACACTTACCTTACGGATTGTCGGGCTGTCGTCGTGTTCCAAACGATCCGCAATCTGTCCTGTACATTTATCCCCGCTTGTCTGGCCATCATAGGAACAATGACAGCCACGGACTCCAGATTTTGCTCCAACTGGCCTTGTGTCAAACATGAATGATTTGGGTCGTACACATATATAGTAGAGTCAGCAAAAACGATCTCCAGTGTAACATAGTGTTTATTGATGCACGCTGGAATGTACATATGTGTACAACCCTCCCATGATTTTCCCGCGACACTCGGTGACAGTCCTATCACCCACTCGAGCATATATTCTGGCACCGTGTACTCGTTACCCATATGTGCGAGCGACTGATACTCTATGGTAACGGCACCCAGGAACTCGGTGTTTAATATGACTCGACCATAGACATCAAATGATTTTGGATGTCTTTGAGCTCGATCTCGCAGCAAGTCCATGGCCAGGTCGATGTGCTGCAGCAGGAAACACCGAAAAAGTATGAGTTATTCATTTAATATGAAATGAATAGTTCACTTACATCGTCGGCGAGCCAAGCTCCCGCAGTGGTGATATCGTGGAACCACTTGTAAGGGTCCGAGATCGTCCTTTGTCATATCGTGCGGCTAGCTCTGTAAAGAATGGGAAATATTAAAAATAAGCGTAGAAGAGTTAGCGTACAGTGCTTTATTAAAATCATACAATACTTACCCGAGGATAATTCTCCTCCACTCTGCCTCGAACGCTTTCCACTTGGCATTGTCCACCTCTCTGAATAAGTTCGGGTACGTCCCATCAATGAACGTCCTCCTCTTGGCCTCAGCCGTGAAGGG
>NW_019262688.1:10139-13259 GCF_002742605.1 Olea europaea var. sylvestris | reverse complement strand
TTTTTTTTTTTTTTTTTGGTTGATATAACTTGATGTACAAATTAGAAACTAGAAAGAGTATATTTGACTCACATATACTGTGTCACGCTTCCAACACGTGTCAGATAACCAAGTTATGTATTTCTTTTTCTTTTTCTTTCCACTGCTAGACACTGTTGACACGTCCCGACATGCCGTGGTAAGATCACCTAGGAGCCTGAGTGGTGAAAAAAACCAAAAAATTACTACAAAACAAAAACTAACCTTTCCCCATTTACAATGCTAGCTATGATGAGAATGATGGTTGATTTCTTACCTCCTTCCTTTCAGCATTATTCTTCTTTTGCCAGCTGGTCTTCTATGTCCTCAGCTGCACTGAATCTTCACTCTCAAAAGCAAACTTGAGTTTTTCTTTTAAGAACTTAGAACTTGTACAGTGTGGATGACGTGGAAGTGATCCAGGGGATTGAGAGGGGTGATGCACTACCAGGGCTAAGGAATTACAAGGATATTGCATAGGCTAGGAAAAAAGTGGGGCGAAGTGATAAAAGAGGAGGATTTTGCGAAGGCACGTGGAGCATGCTTAAAATGGGAAGGATTACATACAGGAGGAATCACATATTAGTTACAATTCTTGCTTGGGTTGGGACTGCTCCAAAAGGTGTTGTTGATGTGCACGAGATGCTTTTTGTCACTGTAGAATACCTCAATAGAGGCGGTGAGAGTGGAACTTTCACTCCTACGCATATGAGTCTCTGCCGAAAACCCGAAATTAAGTCAAACTGATATTTTGGTGCTGTTTTGCGCGGGTAGTCGCTAACAATTAAAAAGGGATCAAACGATTGTGTAAGGAACAAACCTCTTGAGACAAAGTCCCAAAAATGGGTATTTTATTGACGATGACTTTACAATTGGAACTAAACAGAATGCCTCCGAGGGGCGCAAGCACACGAGTACTGAAAAGAAATGTTTAAGTCTAAACTAAGAAATTGAAATTACATACTCTGTTTGAGAGTGTTTGATTCGAGGGTTTTCTGCTCTATGTCTTCTCTTTCTTTTATATTCCCTTGATGATTTTTTCGTGATCAACCGCTTAAAAACTACTTGATTGCTTTATAACTACCCACTTTCTTTATGGTGGCTAACTTGTCGTGGAACTGCTGTCTCTAACTGCTGCCACTACTCTTTGTCGTTCAACCGTCTTCAACTGAACTCCTTAAATCGTAGAACGTGATAAAGTTACTCAATAACTGCTTCAATAACTGCACTTCTGGATAACCATAACATCTTATGTTTGCTAAGATCCTGGGTGATTCGAAGGTTTAGGCAAGAACAGGGTCATAGCTCTGGGCGACTGTAAGGCACTTCATTTGCTCAGATCTTGGGCGTCTTGCAAGCTTGGACAATGATGTTACCTTATTCGTGGGCTTCCACTGCATTCATTAATAATCCTATCTGAGCCTTTATCCTGAATTGTCCAGTTGGACTTCATTCTTTGGGCTATTTGATTTGGGAATTTCCAAATTGGGCTTCATTCCTTGGGCTATTCGATTTGGGCTGCACTTTTAGTGTGTCAACAGGTGCTGATGTGTATTTTGTTGCTAAATGAAGTAGTTATCTTCTCTAAAGTTTAATATGTGGTAGAATATTTGGATTCTTGTTTTTTTAGTCTATTTTTAATCATGTTGCAGTCTTGGACTGCCTTGCTTGTTTTCCTTAAACTATTTTTAATCATGTCTGCGAAATGAGGAAATAGTAATTAATGTTGTAAATGTATTGTCAAAATTACTCTTTCACTTTGACATTAAATTACAAGGAAATTGTAAAGAAATCCAAAAATGCACTGAAATGGGAAAGAAAAAAATAGTAAAGAAAACTCAGAGAAAAATAAGGGGGGGAGGGGGGGAATTTAAAATAAAATAAGGAAGAAAGAATAATGAGACATTAAAACAATGAAATGTATCGTGGATTTGGTACAAAATTTAAGTAAAATTTCACCATTTAGCCACATCTGACCAATTAATGCTGCCCAAGGCTAATGATCCAGGCAAGATGGTGCGCATATGTTATGAGTTAAAACACAGTAAACACTGCTAAATAATAGGTAGCCATTTTACAGAAAATGGTTACCTCTCAAACAATTTATAACGGTCATTTTTTACTCCCTAATGTTCGTGGAACCTTTTGGGCAGGCTTACAAGCACACTAGGAACCCTCCCTTACGAGCGATTTTGTCCCTAATTATGCTCTGATGTGGATGCACTGATCTAGCAGCTGAATCATTATATAAGATTTCACAAATTCTGCTGATACTAGATCAAAGATCATTTAATTAGCGTCTAGTTGCCTGATTGAGAATTGTGGGGATAGATAAGTTTCATGCGCAGATCACATGTGGTCCAACACGTGCCTTGCACTCATGTTTCACACAAATAACCAGCAAGAAAGTGCAATGCCCTTATGCAGGACACTATTTGGAAAAATATGAAAACTTTTCAGATGTAAGGTCGTCTAACTCTCCACAATCAAATAAAATTAAAAATTCTGAAATGATATTGAAACAATATCATCAGTGGTCAATGAACATGCACTGTCTTGTTGCCTATTTGAGTGTGTGGAATGGGTAAGTTGCACGTGCACATTATGTGTGGTTTGACACGCACGTAGGATGCTATAACATGATTAATACTTAATTAGTATGTTGAGGCTCTATATTATTGCTTCCAAAATGTTGGAGTTTAAATGCTTCAATATTGCGATCAATGTTAGATTATTTGTATGCATTAATGTTATAGTTTCTTCCCCTTCAAAAACTACATGCACATGATTTAGTGAGGATTTTTAAGAATTCTTAATTATCCAGACTGGCTCTAAATGAAAAACTAGTTATGACTGCTATATCTTTCTCCTATTTCTCCTTCATATCGTCCTCAACAACAAAGACAACAGCAAATAAAGGGAAAAGAAAAAACCCTAGCTTCATCTTCTAAGTTGCACCAAAATTTTATGGGATTGAACCCACAACAATTGTTCTAGATGGTAAGGCAGACAAATGGGACGTTCATAGGTGAATCAGCATCAATAATCCTAAAGAATGGTGAACCCCAGAGGCCAGAAATCTATAAGTTTGAATGGATCACA
>NW_019262688.1:1249-2662 GCF_002742605.1 Olea europaea var. sylvestris | reverse complement strand
GCAACCAAGGTGAATCAATTGGTTGTGGTTTGGAGCCGTTTGGATTGGTTGTTGGTAGAGAAAGCTACGTTGGACTGAGCCTGAAAAACCACCGTTTGAAGATCTTTTGAGAGAGCTTCCGCAACATACTAGATGAATCAATTACTAGTTACAATTCTTGCTTAGGGTTGGGATTGCTCTGAAGGGTGTTGTTGATGTGCAAGAAATGCTTTTTGTCACAGCTGATTACCTCAATAGAGGCTGTGAAAGTAGAACTTTTACTCCTATGCATATGAGTCTCTACAAAATGCTCGAAATTAAGATGGTGCGCTTTTGGTATGAGTCAAAACACAAGAAGAACCGTTAAAGCAATAGGTAGCCATTTTACAGAAAATGGTTACTTCCCCAACAATTTATAAAGGTCATTTTTTATTCCCCATGGAACCTTTTGGGCTTACAAGCACACTGGTCAACCTCCCCTTAGTAGCAATTTTTTCCCTAATTATGCTCTGATTTTGATGGACTGATTTGGCGGCTGAATCTTGATATAAAATTTCACTAATGCTGCTGACACTAGATCAAAGGTCACTAAATTAGCGTCTAGTTGCCCAATTGAGGATAGAGAAGTTGCATTCACACATCACATGTGATCCAACACGAACCTTGCACTCATGTTCACATATTTATTCAGAAAGAAAGTGTAATTCACTTAGTGCAGAATACTATTTGAAAAATACAAATAAAATAAAATAAAATTCAGCTATAAGATTGACTAACTCTTCACTATCAAATAAAATTAAATATTTTGAAATGTTGTTGAAACAATATCATCAGTAGTTGAAACTGAACTGTCTTGTTGCCTATTTGAGTGTTGTGGTATGGGTAAGTTGCATGTGCACATTACATGTGGTTTGGCACGCACGTAGAGGACTCTATAACATGATTAATACTTTATTAGTATGTTGAGGCTATATATTATTGCTTCCAAAATGTTGAAGGTTAAATGCTTCAATATAGCAATCAATGTGCAGAAAAAACAAATAAAATTTGATGTCATTATTTGTGTGGAATAATGTTATAGTTTCTTCCCCTTCAGAAACTACAGGTACAGAATTTGGAGAGGACCTCATTTATGAACTCTTAATTAGCTCATAATGAAAAACCAACTATATCTGTTATATCTTCTCCTTATTCTCCTTCAACAATGGAGACTAGTTTTTATCTTCTCAGTTGACGAAGGCAGCTGACATTGTCTTTTATACCTTCGATTGCACTTAGTCTTCTCCCTGAAAAAGCAAACCTTAGTTTTTTCTTCTAAGATCTTAGGAATTGTACACGGGGATGTACCGGAGGAAGTGATCCAGGGGATTGAGAGAGGTGATATTAAATAGGCTGTGAAAAAGTGCAATTCAAAGTGATAAAAGTGAAGGATTT
>NW_019262688.1:0-861 GCF_002742605.1 Olea europaea var. sylvestris | reverse complement strand
GAATCACATATTAGTTACAATTCTTGATTGGATTGGGATTGCTCCAAAGGGTGTTATTAATGTGCATGAGATGCTTTTTCTCATTGCAGATTACCTCACTAGAGGCAGTTAGAGTGGGATTTTCTCTCCTATGCAAATGATTCTCTACTGAAATTAAGTCGATTGATATTTTGGAGCTGTTTTTTCATTTTGTTGCTTATTTGAATAGCTTTTGTCGTTTTTGTTCTTGTTTAAAGTTTTATCTATGGTTGAAAATTTGGATTCTTATTTTCCTGAATCTATTGTCAATCATGTTGCAGTCTTGGACTGCTTTGTTATCTTTAATCTATTGTTACTCGTGCCTGCTATATCTTCTCCTAGTTCTCCTGTGTAACAAATCCACCTACAAATCGAATCAAACAACCAATTAGTTTAGATTTGTAGAAATTCAATAAAAGAAAACAAGACCAAAAAACCATAAAATTCAATAACGATTTCCCCTACTAGATTAGGCTCAGAAACTTGATCCACATCACAAAGGTATCTCCAATTTGAAGGCCATTTTTAGTCACAAAGAGAAGTTCACAAAGAAGGCAGAGGAGGTGTCGTGTTTTTGCACAAAGCAGGGAGAGTTCCTTCTTGGTTTTTCTCTCAGTTTTTGGTGCGAATAAATGAAGGTTGAAGGCTCCAATTTATAGGCTTAGTAGGGAGAACGGGTTTCCTAGGAGTTCTGCACAATTAGGATAGAAGATTTGCAAGATTATGTTAATCCAAAAGATAGAGTTCATCCAAGACGAGATAAGGAATTTAAAAGAAAGATATCGATTTATTTATCTATCTTTTCTCGTGATTTTAAATTACCTCCAAGTTAGGTATTGAACA
>NW_019262687.1:20983-22946 GCF_002742605.1 Olea europaea var. sylvestris | reverse complement strand
ACGAATTTATCCATGAAATCACTTTTTGAAACTCTGTGTGTTTTCAAACTTAATTTTTGATGGAGAGAAGATTGAATTTGAGGTGGGTTCTGACCGGGTTGATTGCAACCCATCTAGAGATTGAAGAAGACTCCCAGAGTTCTGTTGGTTCTAATACGTATTCTCTTGCCATTCGTTATTGGTCTTGAGCCCATTTAAAAAAAAAAATCATAACCATTTTAGTTTGGCCATATTTGTAAGGGCTTTTAAAATGTTAAATGGCCCATTTCCCTTGAGTCAATTGTTGAGCCTACTTGATTATCATATCCAATTATTTATTGGACCATAATCCATATTATTTTCATAATATGTGTTTTACTCATGCCATTATAAACTGGGCCATAACCTACATTATTCGTTGGACCAACTTATAGATTTCAAACATTTAATTTATGGGCCAATTACGCAATTTAATTCTTAGGCATTTTTTTTTTAATTTTGCATATAATAATTATTTTTGGAATAATGTATGCAATTTTAGGATGTATTAAATTGTGAATTATGCTCATATTTAGTTTGCATGAGATAATTATGGTTAAATTATTTTATGCAATTTTGTAATGTCTATGAGAATATTTTGTGCATAATCATCACATATTAGTTTAAATTATTCTAATATTATATCAATTGTGAATGCATAAAAGGATAATGTCCAGTGATTCGTATAATTTTATTTATTTAAGGATTAGTCATAGCATCTTTAATTAAATGAAATTATATATTAAGATCGGGATCACATAAGGATTAAAGACGTTAGATTGTAATTAATTATACTTAATATAATGAATTTTATCCCACGGGACAATTAATTAAAATAAAATATCAAATTATTTCATAATATGCCCACATAAATTATGAATAAGTACATAATTTGATAGTTTTATTATAAAGTTTACCTTGGGATAGAATATCGAATTGTTTTCATTATAAATTTAGATATGAATTAAATGCATAATTTTATAATTCTATTATAAAGAATAATTGAATATAATTGAATATGATTGAATTAAAAATTTAGTCCACTGGCAATTTTTATGTCATTACATTCAATTTCAACATGATTTACATTGGTAAAACATGCAATCTATTCAATTAAGCCTCAAGTTAACATAAGTAATTTTTATTATTATGCAGTTTCACAGCCTGCCAATTTCTCTGATATTCGTTGTGATATTCTCGATTTAAAGGGTGACAACTATAAAGTATGAAATGAGAGAATTCTTCTTCATTTAGGGTGGATGGATTTGATTAAGCTATTAGAAAAGACAAGGCATCTAAAAGCAACGATACCAGCACGGTTGTAGATATCGCGCTTTGTGAAAAATGGGAACTATCTAATCGCCTCAGCGTGATGTTCATAAAGACTAAAATTTCTGCTGATATACATAGCTCCTTGATCAGCATGACAAGGTTCAGGACTTGATAAAGGCCATAGATGATGAATTCGTCACTTCAGATAAGACACTAGCAAGCACCTTTATAATGAAGTTCTCATCCTTAAGACTCACCAATATGAAAGGTGTACGCGAGTACATCATGCAAATGAATCTCAAAGTTGAGATGTCTGAATCCTTCCTTGTGTACTACATCTTCAATAGTCTCCCAGAAGAGTACGAGCCTTTCAAAATCTCGAACAACACACATAACAATAAAATGGTCAATTAATGAATTAAAATGAATATGTATGTTCAAGAAGAATGGAGACTAATAATGGAACAAGGTGAAAGTGCAATGTTGACTACAACCCGTGGGAAGGGAAAGGCTCAAGCCAATCAGAAAGGGAAAAGTAAAATCCTACCCCAAGCTGATATTAAGAAAGAGCCCAAGTGTTACTTCTGTTTAAAAAAAAGGACACATTAAGAAAGATTGTGCCAAATATAAAAAATGGCTTTAGGATAAAGGTAGTCCAACCTCATTTGTTTGT
>NW_019262687.1:9626-12901 GCF_002742605.1 Olea europaea var. sylvestris | reverse complement strand
AGTGATAAATCCAATCAGGCAGGTTGACTAAACCACATTTGAGATATAGATGCTGAAGAAATTGTGGAGGTGATGATGGAAGTATTTCCAAGTGAAACCGTGTATAAAGAAGTCAGGTGCCTCATCTTTTCCGAAGAAGAACAAAGCTCTATATTATCTTGTCTTAGCTGTAGAATGCCCAATCTCTTAAGCTGAGTGAGCTTTCCTGGCTTACTCAGCGTGTCACTCCCATCATCCACTTCAATGTTACTCAATTTCTTCAAAATTTTCAAACATCCTATTATGCCTGAATCTCTTACCCCAAATGTATCTGCAAAGAATATAGATGAAACAAAATGATAGTGATGGCATCCTAACTGAACAAGATTCTTCAACTTCAAAGTTCCATTAGGATAGGTTGAAATGGGAGTTCCTTTGAGATCCAATACTTCTAAGTTTGATAGGTTTTTTAAGACTCTGGAAGCTGGTTTAATAAAGTGTTCCTCAGACTTAGTTTTGTCAAATAGACTAAATCAACAAACCCTACGGTAATTGAGAAGTACGACCAAAGCTAAAACCTTTAGTGATGTACCACCATGAAAAATGCCAGGCTTCAAGTAGCCTGAAGAATCCCTTGAGGAGAAGAAAAATAAAGAACGAACAGTCCTTTTGTTCATGTTTAATGAATGGTCTCACCAATGACATGAATTGAAATACGGCGAGCCATTCCTGTCCGTGTCATGCTTTTTTCATTTAGGGCCTGTTTGATTTGACTGATTTTCCATGGAAAATGGAAAACATCCACCTTTTGGCCTGTTTGATTGCAATAATTTTCTTGGCAATTCATTTTCCATCTGTGACCATTTTTCCTTGGTTTTGTGGAAGCTGGATTTTTTATTTTTATTTTTATTATTATTATTTTTGGCAATTGGAACAAATTCTATCCCCAATTTTTAACAAATCCCATCCCTTTAACTGACAATTTTTATGAAAAACAAATCTAAACGAATACCAAAAGATAGAAAATTTCAACATTTTTCAAGTGAAAAATTATATTAATCAAATACATTTAATTGACAATTTCTAGGAAAACAAGTTTTAGGCAATTCAATTTCTTGGAATTCGTTTTCTTTCCATCCAATTCCATTCTTGCAAACGGACCATTAGTATTGTAAGGAAGAATTATTCCCTGACTTAAATTGAATGATCTTGCTTGTAAGATCATAAACTCGGCAACTTTAAAACTCTGTTGTAATCATCTATCAATTGCATGAATCATGCTTCTATTGACAAGTTCATTGAAGTAGTCCACCGCAACCTCTTCCATTTTGAGCCCTCGGTTCTCCTCATCCAGCCTTTCTGCTTTCTGCAGTTGGACTATCTTCACTCTTTTGATCAAATGGTCCTCCAGGAAAACACTTTGTGTACAAGAAACAATATTTAATATGATAAGGTAAATATTATAACTAAGCAGAAGTATTTTTTGTACACTTATAAGGGCTGAATCACTCTCACATCTCTGCTGCAAGACTCTCACCGACTTTTTGCACTCCATAGGCGCTTCATTCTTCCTTGACAATAAAGTGCCGATAGCTACAATTGCTAAGGGCAACCCTCCATGCTTCTTCAGTATACTTCTGGAATTCTTCTCCAGCTGTGGACAGACCCCCACATGCCCCTCGGAATGCTTTCTTACAAAATAAAGCCCATGCCTCATCAGCTGGTAATGGTTGCAGCTGATATATGTGAACGTCAGTTTCCACAGAAGCAGCTAAATCACTATACGGGTAGTGAAAATTCTCCAACTACCAGAATTGCAATCTGGGATTGCAAATTTCATTTCCTCCCAAACACTGTGCTGCACATATCATCAAACACGATGATGTACCGCTTCTGCTGTAGATAATTCCTTTACATTTGAACCAATTGAAAGTCTGACATGATCTTGATTTCTTCGGGAACCGGTTCTTTTGATGAATCCAGAATTTCTTTTTGTGCAACTCTTAATAGCTCTACTACTGTAAAAGACTTCGATACAGTTATCCACACATGTGAATCGAAGCACTTTCTTATGGGAGTACTATCATAAACTTTCTTCACAAGAGTCGTTTTCCCAAAACCACCTATTCCCTTAGCAAAGATAGCAGTTAGCTGTTTTCCCCCCTCCACCAGCCATTTAGTAAAGGCACTTTTCTGATTATATATTCCTACCACATCTGCTTCGTCTAAATGAAGAGATGCTAATCGAGGTCCATGCCATGCCTGCAACGATGGACTAGAAGCCGTGACTTCTTCCATTCTTAACAGAGAATATTTGGTCCTTTCTGAAATGGACTTGACCTTCATTCTGATTTTTCTTAATTTGTAAAGCTAATCGGTGTCGTTCATTCAGTTTTCTTATGTTGTAAAAACCTTTATAAGTGAACTAAGGACTTCATGCCATTGAGGGGGACATGAACATAGTAAGAACTCTTCAAGAATATCCTCAATGTCACAAGTGACATCTTACCTGCTTCAACCAAGTTCTGATCCCCTGATTGCTGTCACTGTTTAATTCTGAGTCCTGGAGGAATGATTTTATGCTCTCCCATTCATCGCAGTTCTTCAACTCCTCTGTGCACTCCACCAAGCAATCTTGCTTCGTCTGCAAGCGTGGATGCTAACTTCTCTAGCACCAGTTTCTCTGCTATCATTACCATGCGTTTAATCAAGTATTTTGCTTCCTAATCACTACACCTATTTGCTTCTAAGTCCACAACACAAGAAACAGATAATTAAACTACAAAATCATAATAAATTGAGCAATGTGTTCATGTCAACACTCGATAGAATCCAATCCAGGATCCACATAGGCTTTATATTTAAAGAACGGATTCGAAAGTACATCTTGTTGTCCACGTTTAAGCCTTCTTGTTTGTTTTACCCCACTATGAACCTTCAGCTGCTAGATCTTCCAGGTTTATTCTACAAGGCAGCAGCAGTGCCGGCGCTCAGAATTTGGAGGCCCTAAGCGAAAATTATTTTGAGGCCCTATATTTTTTTTTTACACATGTAACAATATTTAAATAAAAAAATATTCTATATTCAAATGAAAATTTCGTACAATCTAAAAGATAGAATTGCAAAATAAAATATCATTTACAACCCAAGAGATTATGCTAACATCATATTTAGTCTTCTCACGTTTTGAGATGCAAAATTAGTAATTAAACGACTCAAATCAAGTTTTTCCAACATGTTTTTTCGAGTGGACATAATTATAAGCAATTAAAACGTTAGAACTTGACTGATGAAGT
>NW_019262687.1:0-1532 GCF_002742605.1 Olea europaea var. sylvestris | reverse complement strand
GAGCTCGCAATAATTAAGAGAGGCGCAGTCGAGTTTCAATTCGATTTCTCCATGACAGTAGAAACGGTACTACGGTAGAATAATAGATTTGGGTAAAAATTAGGTCAATATGATTAAGTTAGGCTTAGATTGAAAAATAGAAATATGAAGATCATATTTTGGGCTTGAGCTAAATTAATTAATTAGCAAATTTATTTAGAGTATGTTTGATTAACAGTATTTTTTTATGAAAAATGTGTTTTTTCACATAAATTCGGGCTTTTGTTATTGTTTGATTGACTTTTTTTAATGAAAAATATTTTTCTATTTTGGGTCACGTGATCATTTTTTTCTCAAAATCAAGGAATAATATTTTGTTTAGGGAGATTAAGATTTTATTTTCAGGAAATCCTCTATTTCTTTCTCTCGCTTATCTATCCCTTCTCTTTCATCCACCCATCAATAAAGTATAATATTTTCAAAGTTGAAAATTGAATCAATTAAACATATTTAGCCCTCTATTTGTTTGCCATTTCTTCCTCCATTTTAGAAGAAATCAAGCCGTTTATGGACCCCACCAAGCCGTAAAATTTGACTGGCCTCTCACAATTTGTACAAACTTCAAGAAACCAACTGTCAGAAAATGCATTCCCATTTGCTTAAAATGGGAAACAAACATAGGCTTAATTAATAATTTTCATACAAAAATAAGTTCAATTGTCTAAAGTTTATTTTCTTTCTATGCAAATTTCATGCTTATAATCAAATGCACGCTTAGAAAAAATAAATTGGTTTATTTAAAAAAAATAAGTTAAAAAATTAAGGAGATTCAATTCTTAATTTAGAATCGAGAGCCGAATTGAACCCTTTGGTTTTCGATTGAAATATCCGTTCGAGTATTTAACTTAAAAATAATCGCTTGATTCGATTAAACTTGAATTGGGCCTGATTTGGTCCAATTTGAATCAAGAGTTTTGTCCAACCCTACTTAGAAGCTCGAGAATCAATATTCAATCTAATTTGAACATCAACCAAAATTGTTGATCTTTTGTGAAGTATGCATCCGATTGGTCCGTAAGAACTATGGATATAAATTCTGTGGAAGGGTTGTCTTGGGGATGCTTGAGAGACTTGGTATCATTTTTTTTAAAAATAAATAAATAAAAAATCTGACCACGAGACTGGTAGCTTTTCAATTTTATTTATTTATTTATTTATTATGATTTCTTAAAAGATGAAAATAGATTAAGAAAAAGTTTACATGGATCCCGAGCCTACAAGGAGTTTGTAATCACTGGTGAAAAGAAATTTATTTTCCATCTTTAATTTGTTTTATTCTTCTTCCTCGTGGTTCAACTAAACGAATGCAATTTTTACTTTTTTCTCCCAATGTTGTTTGGGTAATTATATCACCACTACTTTTTAATTACTATTCCATATTATAATCACACCACAATTAAAATATATTTTTAATAAATACACTATGGTAAAATTACAATCATACTCCTAATTTAATTAAAAAAATTGAAAGAATACAATATTTTGGTGTATTT
>NW_019262686.1:22224-22953 GCF_002742605.1 Olea europaea var. sylvestris | reverse complement strand
GTATTAAAACATCAATTTAGGTGGCATTAAGCGTCATTAAATGAAAGGGGCAATTAAATGAATAATATGATTTCACCTTTACTTTAATCTATTACATAATATTATATAGACTGGTGCTAAATAGCACTTTAGAATACTTTTAATATTTGGTAACTTGTATGACAAACTAACTTAATTTTTTGCTTGACTTATTCATGTTCATTAAAAATCCATTGATATTCAACTCTAACAAGCTTAGCCAATTTTGATTTCAAATTTGTTTGACCGAAAACTAAAAAAATTACTTAAACAAAAATTTCAAATGATTTTCTAATAACTTGAAGAAAATTCAATTTTTTGAAGCCATGGACTAGGACTTCGACTCCACCCATGTTTTTATTTATATATTTATTTATTTATTTTACTTTAATTCTCAACGTGCCATAATCCACCAATGCATAGCATAAATGTTGATTAACAATCATATTTTGTTTAACATTCTCTCTCAAATATATTTAAATATATTTTTATATATGATCCTTCTATATCTCTATGAAAGATATGAATATGTAAAAATGCATCAACAACAATGATATTTTAAGAACTAATGACATATAGCATAGGGCTATATCTCTATCCCTATCCAACTTTACAATATATTTACAAAAATCATTCAAAATGTGATAAGCTCTAACACGATAAGAACTTAGCATATTTAGCCAAATGCATTATTAGAGTCTAAAAAAAAAA
>NW_019262686.1:13123-13624 GCF_002742605.1 Olea europaea var. sylvestris | reverse complement strand
AAAAAAAAAACAAATTGTAAGATGATAATACACCTTATTTTCCTGATATTAGCAAAAATAGAAGAAATATACTGAAAGATGAGTTGGGCCATTCAAATTTCTACTTGTTGGCTAGATCATCAGATCAGGATACCCTTGGCTCCAATTTCATAACCAAAAATCAAATTGTACCTGATCAATTTTCAATTCCCTATTCTGATTCTTGACTTTCTTTTTCTTTGGAACCTCTATATGTGCTTCGATTTCTGCTCAGTTTAAGTTAAAATGCCTACTCCTAAAGTTAATGGTAAACTTTCTATTTTTTAAATTAGTTATTAAATTTACTGTTATAATTTTTATTCCTATACAACATTTTGTTTCCAATTTTTTAAAATTGATACTTCTACTTCTACAAGTCGTGTTGTGTTTGATTCTGTGACTCCTTTTCCATGCAACCTAGGCATACTACTTTGCATTTGCTATTTGCCATTTAATTTAAGAGTAATGGTATTTAGCATCATT
>NW_019262686.1:9731-11042 GCF_002742605.1 Olea europaea var. sylvestris | reverse complement strand
TTTTGTCCTTTTGAGCTTGTTAGGTTTATATGTGCTCCAATGCCACTTTCTCCAAATGGCCCATCAACAAATAGTTTCCAGTTTCCCATTTAGGCTCAGTTTCTAGAATGGGGATATCCAACATCTGTTTAATGAAATCTACCAGCACTTGAGCTTTGATTGCAAATCGTCTGTTATAATTTATTTTGAATTGTACCAGCTGTATTTCCCACTTCATTGATCTTCCTAATGCATTAGGCTTTTATAGTACATCCGTAAGTGAAAAAATTGATCAATACTCCACTGTTGTGACTTTAAAAACACATTCGAAGTCTTCGTAATGCACCTCTAGGGTGAGTGAGGGCCAACTTTTCAATATCAGAATATCTAGTTTCAGTACCTTGTCAAGCCTTATGTGGTATATTGGCAATTGTTGCTGCCATTATCTTTACTAAGAACTTACTTCTAGTTTACAAACTATTAGGTGTAAGAATAACTTTTCCTCGTTTAGTGGCTTGACTAGAGTAGAGCTTCTCCTAGGTGTTCCTTCAAGGCCTGAAAGCATTTCAACAAGATCTCAGATTTTATGAGGGTTCACTTCAATGCCTCATTGATTTATCGTGAACACTCAAAGTTCCCCTGAGTATGCATTGACAAAGGTATACGATCACATTGTTTGTTTTCTTGAATGCGTAGCATAATTTAGCTTGTCCTTTTGAGCTTGTTAGGTTTATATGTGCTCCAAATGGCCCATCAACAAATAGTTTCCAATAACCGTTTAGGCTCAGTTTCTAGAATGGGGATATCCAACATCTCTATAATGAAAACTACCAGCACCTGAGCTTTGATTGCAAATCATCTTTTATAATTTATTTTGAATTGTCCCAGTTATATTTCCCACTTCATCGATCTTCCTAATGCATTAGGCTTTTATAGTACTTCCGTAAGTGGAAACATTTGTCAATACTCCACTATTATGACTTTAAAAATACGTTTGTAGTCCTTGTGATGCATCACTAGGGTGAGGGCCAATTTTTCAATATCAGAATATCTAGTTTCAATACCTTGTCAAGCCTTACTTAGTATATTGGCAATTGTTGCTGCCATTCTCTTTTACTAAGAACTTACTTCTAGTTTAGAAACTCTCATGTGTAAGAATAACTTTTCCACATTTAGTGGCTTGACTAGAGTAGAGCTTCTCCTAGGTGGTCCTTCAAGGCCTGAAAGCATTTCAATAAGATCTCAGATTTTATTAGGGTTCACTTCAATGCCTCGTTGATTTGCCATGAACTCTCAAAGTTCCCTTGAGTATGCATTGATAAAACTTAACAA
>NW_019262686.1:0-842 GCF_002742605.1 Olea europaea var. sylvestris | reverse complement strand
CTGCACTTCATCGTCCTTGATCTGCACACATAAAGCTCTCATCGCAACCAACAATTTTCCTTGGGCAGCGTATTCCTCATCACCCACATACTCCAATGGCGGCATAGATTGGTGTCTTCTTCACCCTCGGTCTCAACTTCACCATCATCTTGCAATACCATAACTCTTTTGTTCAGACATTGGCTCGTTATGTGACCCCTGCCTTGGCATTTAAAACACTTAATATCACGATTTCGAGTGGTTGAAGAATCTGGTTCACCTTGATTTCCATGGCTGGTTATCCCTTGCTTTTGCTCGGTTCTGAGGCTGACCATGGCTTGTTTCTCCTCTTTCTTCACAAAATTTTGCTTCCAAGATGAAATGGAGTTAGGGTGTTTTGTGTATTGTTACCCCTCCTTTTGAGCTGGTTCTCAATTTTTATTGGTATGTGAACTATATCTTCCAACTCCACATAATGTTGCAGTTCCATCAAATTACTTATTTCATGATTCAAACCAACCATGAACCTAGCCATAGTAGCCTCTCGGTCCTCCTCTACATTCGCTCAGATCATAGCGATTTCCATTTCCTTATAATAATCCTCCACACTCCGATTACCTTGTGTTACGACTTTGCAATTTTTGGTACAACTCACGGTAGTAATGGCTTGGAACGAACCTCCTCCTCACCACAGTTCTCATGTGCTCCCAAGTCTCTACTGGGTGCTCTCTATTTCTCCTCCAGTTTAAACTGAGTTGATCCCATCAAAAAATTGCATAGTCGGAAAATTCAATGACTGCAAGTTTAGTAAAGAAAATCCAAATTTGAAAAAAAATAATCTGGAAATCTACAAAAAAAAAAAA
>NW_019262685.1:0-22956 GCF_002742605.1 Olea europaea var. sylvestris | reverse complement strand
CGATTGTGTCGAAATGGGCCAAAATTTGACCGGTTGATCGAAAAAAAATCGCTCCGTGGGCAATTTCGTCATTTTTCGCGACAATATCGGAATGGGCCTAAATTTGGCAGGCTGTTCGGAAATAAAAATCGCACCGGGGGCAATTTCGTCATTTTTCGCGACTGTGTCGAAATGGGTTTAAATTTGATTGGTTGATCGGAAATAAAAATCGGGTCAGGGGCAATTTCGTCATTTTATGCGACTGTGTCGGAATGGGCTTAAATTTTGCATGTTGATCGGAAATAAAAATCCTGCCAGGGGCAATTTCGTCGTTTTTCGCGACTGTGTCGGAATTGGCCAAAATTTGACCGGTAGATCGGAAACAAAAACTGGGCCGGGGAAATTTCGTAATTTTTCGCGACTTTGTCGAAACGGGTTTAAATTTGGCAAGTTGATCGGAAATAAAAATCACGTTGGGGGCAATTTCGTCATTTTTCGCGACTGTTTCGAAATGGGCTAAAATTTGACTGATTGATCAGAAACAAAAATCGCGTCGGGGGCAATTTCGTCATTTTACGCGACTGTGTCGGAATGGGCTTAAACTTGGCAGGTTGATAGGAAATAAAAATCGCGCGGGGGGAAGTTTTTTGTAATTTTTCGCCACTGTGTCGGAATGGGCTAAAATTACACAGGTAGATCGGAAACAAAAATCGCGCCTCGGCAATTTGGTCATTTTTCGCAACTGTGTCAGAATGGGCTTAAATTTGGCAGGTTGATCGGATATAAAAATCGCACTGGGGGAGATTTCGTAATTTTTCGCGACTGTGTCGGAATGTGCTAAAATTTGATTGGTAGATCGAAAACAAAAACCACGCCGAGGCAATTTCATCATGTTTCACGACTGTGTCGAAATGGGCTTAAATTTGGCAGGTTGATCGGAAATAAAAGTCACGCCGGGGGCAATTTCATCATTTTTCGCGACTGTGTCTAAATGGGCTAAAATTTAACTGGTTGATCGGAAACAAAAATCGCACTGTGGGTAATTTCGTCATTTTACGCGACTGTGTCGGAATGGGCTTAAATTTGGAAGGTTGATCGGAAATAAAAATCGCGCTGGGCGAGATTTCGTAATTTTTCGCGACTGTGTCGGAATGGGCTAAAATTTGACAGGTAGATCGAAAACAAAAATCACACCGTGGCAATTTCGTCATTTTTCGCGACTGTGTCGGAATGGGCTTAAATTTGGCAGGCTGATGGGAAACAAAAATCGCGACGGGGGCAATTTCGTCATTTTTCGCGACTGTGTCGGAATGCGCTTAAATTTGGCAGGTTGATCGGAAATAAAAATTGCGCCGGGGGCTATTTCGTCATTTTTCTCGACTGTGTCGAAATGGGCTAAAATTTGACTGGTTGATCGGAAACAAAAATCGCACTGGGGCAATTTCGTCATTTTACGCGACTGTGTCGAAATGGGCTTAAATTTGGCAGGTTGATCGGATATAAAAATCGCGCTGGGGGAGATTTCGTAATTTTTCGCGACTGTGTCGAAATGGGATAAAATTTGACAGGTAAATCGAAAACAAAAATCGCGCCGGGGCAATTTCGTCATTTTACGCTACTGTGTCGGAATGGGCTTAAATTTGGCCGGTTGATCGGAAATAAAAATCGCGCCGAGGGGCAATTTCGTCATTTTTAGCGACTGTGTCGTAATGGGCTAAAATTTGACTGGTTTATCGGAAACAAAAACAGCGCCGGGGTAATTTCGTCATTTTTCGCGGCTGTGTCGGAATGGGCTTAAATTTGGCCGGTTGATCGGAAATAAAAATCGCGCTGGGGGCAATTTCGTCATATTTCGCGACTGTGTCGTAATGAGCTAAAATTTGACTGGTTGATCGGAAATAAAAACCTCGCGAGAGGCAATTTCGTCATTTTTCGCGACTGTGTCGGAATGGTCTAAAATTTGACAGGTTAATCGGAAACAAAAACCGTGCCGGCGGGCAATTTCATCATTTTTCGCGACTGTGTCGAAATGGGCCAAAATTTGAGTGATTGATCGGAGACAAAAATCGCGCCGGGGCAATTTCGTCTTTTTTCACGACTGTATCGAAATGGGCTTAAATTTGGCAGGTTGATCGGAAATAAAAATCACGCCGGGGGCAATTTCGTCATTTTTCGCGACTGTGTCGAAATGGGCTAAAATTTGACTGGTTGATCGGAAATAAAAATCGCGCCGGGGGCAATTTCGTCATTTTTCACGACTGTATCGAAATGGGCTTAAATTTGGCAGGCTGATCGGAAATAAAAATCACGCCGGGGGCAATTTCGTCATTTTACGCGACTGTGTCGGAATGGGCATAAATTTGGCAGGTTGATCGGAAATAAAAATCGCGCCGGGGGGCAATTTCGTCATTTTTCGCTACTGTGTCGGAACAGGCTAAAATTTGACAGGTAGATCGGAAAAAAAAACCTTGCCGGGGCAATTTCGTTATTTTTCGCGACTGTGTCGAAATGGGCCAAAATTTGACCGGCTGATCGGAAACAAAAACCTCGCCGGGGGGCAAATTCGTCATATTTCGGGACGTTGTCGGAATGGGCCAAAATTTGATTGATTGATCGGAAACTAAAACCGCGCCGGGGCAATTTCGTCATTTTTCGCGACTGTGTCGGAATGGGCTTAAATTTGGCCGGTTGATCGAAAATAAAAATCGCGCCGTGGGCAATTTCGTCATATTTCGCGACTGTGTTGTAATGGGTTAAAATCTGACAGGTCGATCGGAAACAAAATCCTCGCCAGAGGCAATTTCGTCATTTTTCGCGATTGTGTCGGAATGGGCTAGAATTTGACAGGTTAATCTGAAACAAAAACCGCGCCGACGAGCAATTTCGTCATTTTTCGCGACTGTGTCGAAACGGGCCAAAATTTGAGTGATTGATCGGAAACAAAAATCGCGCCGGGGCAATTTCGTCATTTTTCGCGACTATGTCGGAATGGGCTTAAATTTGGCTGGTTGATTGGAAACAAAAATCGCGCCAGGGGCAATTTCGTCATTTTTCGCGATTGTGTCGGATTGGACTAAAATTTGACAGGTTGATCGTAAACCAAATTCGCGTTGGGGGCAATGTCATTTTTTCCCGACTGTGTCGGAATGGACTAAAATTTGACAGGTTGATCGGAAACAAAAATCGCGACGGGGGGCAATTTCGTCATTTTTCGCGACGTAGTCGGAATGGGCCAAAATTTGAGTGATTGATCTGAAACAAAAACAGCGCCGGGGCAATTGCGTTATTTTTCGCGACAGTGTTGGAATGGGCTTAAATTTGGCCGGTTGATCGGAAATAAAAATCGCGCCGAGGGCAATTTCGTCATATTTTGCGACTGTGTCGTAATGGGCTAAAATTTGACTTGTTGATCAGAAACAAAAACCTCGCGATAGGCAATTTCGTCATTTTTCGCGACTTTGTCGAAATGGGCTTAAATTTGGCAGGTTGATCGGAAATAAAAATCGCGTTGTGGGCAATTTCTTCATTTTTCGCGACTGTGTCAAAATGGGCTAAAATTTGACTGATTGATCGGAAACAAAAATCGCGTCGTGGGCAATTTCGTCATTTTACGCGACCGTGTTGGAATGGGCTTAAACTTGACAGGTTGATCGGAAATAAAAATCGCGCCGGGGGAAATTTTTTGTAATTTTTCGCGACTGTGTCGGAATGGGCTAAAATTTGACAGGTAGATCGGAAACAAAAACCGCGCCGCGGCAATTTGGTCATTTCTCGTAACTGTGTCGGAATGGGATTAAATTTCGCAGGTTGATCGGATATAAAAATCGCGCTCGGGGAGATTTCGTAATTTTTCGCGACTGTGTTGGAATGTGCTAAAATTTGACTGGTAGATCGGAAACAAAAACCACGCCGGGGCAATTTCATCATTTTTCACGACTGTGCCGAAATGGGCTTAAATTTAGCAGGTTGATCGGAAATAAAAATCACGCCAGGGGCAATTTCGTCATTTTTCGCGACTGTGTCCAAATGGGCTAAAATTTAACTGGTTGATCGGAAACAAAAATGGCACTGTGGGTAATGTCGTCATTTTACGCGACTGTGTCGGAATGGGCTTAAATTTGGAAGGTTGATCGGAAATAAAAATCGCGCTGGGGGAGATTTCGTAATTTTTCGCGACTGTGTCGGAATGGGCTAAAATTTGACAGGTAGATCGAAAACAAAAATCGCACCGTGGCAATTTCGTCATTTTACGCGACTGTGTCGGAATGGGCTTAAATTTGGCGGGCTGATCGGAAATAAAAATCGCGATGGGGGCAATTTCGTCATTTTTCGCGACTGTGTCGAAATGGGCCAAAATTTTGCTGGTTGATCGGAAACAAAAATCGCGCCGGGGCAATTTAGTCATTTTACGCGACTGTGTCGGAATGGGCTTAAATTTGACAGGTTGATCGGAAATACAAATTGCGCCGGAGGCTATTTCGTTATTTTTCGCGACTGTGTCGAAATGGGCTAAAATTTGACTGGTTGATCGGAAACAAAAATCGCACTGGGGCAATTTCGTCATTTTACGCGACTGTGTCGAAATGGGCTTAAATTTGGCTGGTTGATCGGATTTAAAAATCGCGCTGGGGGAGATTTCGTAATTTTTCGCGACTGTGTCGGAATGGGCTAAAATTTGACAGGTAGATCGAAATCAAAAATTGCGCCGGGTCAATTTCGCCATTTTACGCGACTGTGTCGGAATGGGCTTAAATTTGGCCGGTTGATCGGAAATAAAAATCGCGCCGAGGGGCAATTTCGTCATTTTTCACGACTGTGTCGTAATGGGCTAAAATTTGACTGGTTGATCGGAAACAAAAACAGCGCCGGGGTTATTTCGTCATTTTTCGCGACTGTGTTGGAATGGGCTTAAATTTGGTCGGTTGATCGGAAATAAAAATCGCGCCGTGGGCAATTTCGTCATATTTCGCGACTGTGTTGTAATGGGCTAAAATTTGACAGGTCGATCGGAAACAAAATCCTCGCCAGAGGCAATTTCGTCATTTTTCTCGACTGCGTCGAAATGGGCCAAAATTTGAGTGATTGATCGGAAACAAAAATCGCGCCTGGGCAATTTCGTCATTTTTCGCGACTGTGTCGGAATGGGTTTAAATTTGGTTGGTTGATCGGAAATAAAAATCGTGCCGGGGGCAATTTCGTCATTTTTCGCGACTACGTCGAAATGGGCTTAAATTTGGCAGGTTGTTCGGAAACAAAAACCACGCCGGGGCAATTTCGTCATTTTTCGCGACTGTGTCGGAATGGATTTAAATTTTGTTGGTTGATCGGAAATAAAAATCGCACCGGTGGCAATTTCGTCATTTTTCGCGACTGTGTCGAAATGGGCTAAAATTTGACTAGTAGATCGGAAACAAAAACCACGCCGGGGCAATTTCGTCATTTTTCGCGACTGTGTTGGAATGGGTTTAAATTTTGCAGGTTGATCAGAAATAAAAGTCGCGCCGGGGGCTATTTCGTCATTTTTCGCGACTGTTTCGAAATGGGCTGAAATTTGACAGGTCGATCGGAAAAAAATCGAACCGTGGGCAAGTTCGTCATTTTTCGCGACTGCGTCGGAATGGGCTTAAATTTGGCAGGTTGTTCGAAAATAAAAATCGCACCATGGGCAACTTCGTCAATTTTCGCGACTGTGTCGGAATGGGCTTAAATTTGGCAGGTTGATCAGATCTAAAAATCGCGCCGGGGGCAATTTCATCATTTTTCGCGATTGTGACGAAATGGGCCGAAATTTGACTCGTTGATCGAAGAAAAATAGCTCCGTGGGCAATTTCGTCATTTTTCGCGACTGTGTCGAAATTGGCTAAAATTTGACTGGTTGATCGGAAATAAAAATCGGGGGGGAGGCAATTTCGTCATTTTATGCGACCGTGTTGGAATGGGCTTAAATTTTGCATGTTGATCGAAAATAAAAATCCTGCCGGGGGCAATTTCGTCGTTTTTTGCGACTGTGTCGGAATTGGCTAAAATTTGACCGGTAGATCGGAAACAAAAATCGCGCCGCGGCAATTTCGTCATTTTTCGCGACTTTGTCGAAATGGGCTAAAATTTGACAGGTTAATCGAAAACAAAAACTGTGCCGGCGGGCAATTTCGTCATTTTTCGCGACTGTGTCGGAATGGGCAAAATTTGAGTGATTGATCGGAAACAAAAATCGCGTCGGGGCAATTTCGTCTTTTTTCACAACTGTGTCGGAATGCGCTTAAATTTGACAGGTTGATCGGAAATAAAAATCGCGCCGGGGGCAATTTCGTCATTTTTTGTGACTGTGTCAAAATGGGCTAAAATTTGACTGGTTGATTGGAAACAAAAATCACGCCGGGGGCAATTTCGTCATTTCACGCGACTGTGTCAGAATGGGCATAAATTTGGCAGGTTGATCGGAAATAAAAATCGCTCCGGGGGGCAATTTCGTCATTTTTCGCTACTGTGTCGGAATAGGCTAAAATTTGACAGGTAGATCGGAAATAAAAACCTTGCCGGGGTAATTTCGTTATTTTTCGCGACTGTGTCGAAATGGGCTAAAATTTGACCGACTGATCAGAAACAAAAACCGCGCCGGGGGGCAATTTCGTCATATTTCACGACGTTGTCGGAATGGGCCAAAATTTGATTGATTGATCGGAGACTAAAACCGCGCCGGGGCAATTTCGTCATTTTTCGCGACTGTGTCGGAATGGGCTTAAATTTGGCCGGTTGATCGAAAATAAAAATCGCGCCGTGGGCAATTTCGTCATATTTCGCGACTGTGTTGTAATGGGTTAAAATCTGACAGGTCGATCGGAAACAAAATCCTCGCCAGAGGCAATTTCGTCATTTTTCTCGACTGTGTCGGAATGGGCTAAAATTTGACAGGTTAATCGGAAACAAAAACCGTGCCGGCTGGCAATTTTTTCATTTTTCGCGACTGTGTCGAAATGGGCCAAAATTTGTGTGATTGATCGGAAACAAAAATCGCGCCTGGGCAATTTCGTCATTTTTCGCGACTGTGTCGGAATGGGTTTTAATTTGGTTGGTTGATCGGAAATAAAAATCGCGCCGGGGGCAATTTCGTCATTTTTCGCGACTGCGTCGGAATGGGCTTAAATTTGGCAGGTTGTTCGGAAACAAAAACCACGCCGGGGCAATTTCATCATTTTTCATGACTGTGTCGAAATGGGCTCAAATTTAGCAGGTTGATCGGAAATAAAAATTGCGCCGGGTGCAATTTCGTCATTTTTCGCGACTGTGTCTAAATGGGCTAAAATTTTACTGGTTGATCGGAAACAAAAATCGCACTGGGGGCGATTTCGTCATTTTACGCGACTGTGTCGGAATGGGCTTAAATTTGGCAGGTTGATCGGATATAAAAATCGCGCTGGGGGATATTTCGTAATTTTTCGCGACTGTGTCGGAATGTGCTAAAATTTGACTGGTAGATCGGAAACAAAAATCACGCCGGGGCAATTTCATCATTTTTCACGACTGTGTCGAAATGGGCTTAAATTTGGCAGGTTGATCGGAAATAAAAATCACGCCGGGGCAATTTCGTCATTTTTCGCGACTGTGTCTAAATGGGCTAAAATTTTACTGGTTGATCGAAACAAAAATCGCACTGGGGGCAATTTCGTCATTTTACGCGACTGTGTCAGAATGGGCTTAAATTTGGCAGGTTGATCGGATATATAAATCGCGCTGGGGGAGATTTCGTTATTTTTCGCGACTGTGTCGGAACGTGCTAAAATTTGACTGGTAGATCGGAAACAAAAACCACGCGCGGGGCAATTTCATCATTTTTCACGACTGTGTCGAAATGGGCTTAAATTTGGCAGGTTGATCGGAAATAAAAATCGTGCCGGGGGCAATTTCGTCATTTTTCGTGACTGTGTCTAAATGGGCTAAAATTTTACTGGTTGATCAGAAACAAAAATCGCACTGGGGGCAATTTCGTCATTTTACGTGACTGTGTCGGAATGAGCTTAAATTTGGCCGGTTGATTGGAATTAAAAATCGCGCTGGGGACGATTTCGTAATTTTTCGCGACTGTGTCGGAATGGGCTAAAATTTACAGGTAGATCGGAAACAAAAACCGCGCCGGGGCAATTTCGTCATTTTTGGCGACTGTGTCGGAATGGGTTTAAATTTGGCAGGTTGATCAGAAATAAAAGTCGCGCTGGAGTCAATTTTGTCATTTTTCGCGACTGTTTCGAAATGGGCTAAAATTTGACAGGTCGATCGAAAAAAAATCGAACCGTGCGCAATTTCGTCATTTTTCGCGACTGTGTTGGAATGGACTTAAATTTGGCAGGTTGTTCGGAAATAAAAATCGCACCATGGGCAACTTCGTCAATTTTCGCGACTGTGTCGGAATGCGCCTAAATTTCGCAGGTTGATCAGATCTAAAAATCGCGCTGAGGGTAATTTCGTCATTTTTCGCGATTGTGTCGAAATGGGCCAAAATTTGACCGGTTGATCGGAAAAAAATCGCTCCGTGGGCAATTTCGTCATTTTTCGCGACTGTGTCGGAATGGGCCTAAATTTGGCAGGTTGTTCGGAAATAAAAATCGCACCGGGGGCAATTTCATCATTTTTCGCGACTGTGTTGAAATTGGCTAAAATTTGATTGGTTGATCGGAAATAAAAATCGGGTCAGGGGCAATTTCGTCATTTTATGCTACTGTGTCGGAATGGGCTTAAATTTTGCATGTTGATCGGAAATAAAAATCCTACCAGGGGCAATTTTGTTGTTTTTCGCGACTGTGTCGGAATTGGCTAAAATTTGACTGGTAGATCGGAAACAAAAATAGGCCGGGGCAATTTCGTCATTTTTCGCGACTTTGTCGAAATGGGCTTAAATTTGGCAGGTTGATCGGAAATAAAAATCGCGTTGGGGGCAATTTCGTCATTTTTCGCGACTGTGTCAAAATGGGCTAACATTTGACTGATTGATCGGAAACAAAAATCGATCGTGGGTAATTTCGTCATTTTACGCGACTGTGTCGGAATGGGCTTAAACTTGGCAGGTTGATCGTAAATAAAAATCGCGCCGGGGGAAATTTTTTGCAATTTTTCGTGACTGTGTCGGAATGGGCTAAAATGTGATAGGTAGATCGGAAACAAAAACCGCGCCTCGGCAATTTGGTCATTTTTCGCAACTGTGTCGGAATGGGCTTAAATTTGGCAGGTTGATCGGATATAAAAATCGAGCTGGGGGAGATTTCGTAATTTTTCGCGACTGTGTCGGAATCTGCTAAAATTTGACTGGTAGATCGGAAACAAAAACCACGCCGGGGCAATTTCATCATTTTTCACGACTGTGTCGAAATGGGCTTATATTTGGCAGGTTGATCGGAAATAAAAATCACGCCGGGGGCAATTTCGTCATTTTTCTCGACTGTGTCTAAATGGGCTAAAATTTCACTGGTTGATCGGAAACAAAAATTGCACTGTGGGCAATTTCGTCATTTTTCGCGACTGTGTCGGAATGGGCTTAAATTTGGCCGGTTGATTTATAACAAAAATCGCGCCAAGGGCAATTTCGTCATTTTTCGCGACTGTGTCGAATTGGACTAAAATTTGACAGGTTGATCGTAAACCAAAATCCCGTTGGGGGCAATTTCGTCATTTTTTCCCGACTGTGCCGGAATGGGCTAAAATTTGACAGGTTGATCGGAAACAAAAACCGCGTCGGGGGGCAATTTCGTCATTTTTCGCGACGTAGTCGGAATGGGCCAAAATTCGAGTGATTGATCTGAAACAAAAACAGCGCCGGGTTAATTTCGTCATTTTTCGCGACTGTGTCGTAATGGGCTAAAATTTGACTGGTAGATCGGAAACAAAAACCGCGCCGCGGCAATTTCATCATTTTCCGCGACTTTGTTGAAATGGGTTTAAATTTGGCAGGTTAATCGGAAACAAAAATCGCGCGGGGGCGATTTCGTCATTTTTCGCGACTGTGTCGAAATGGGCTAAAATTTGACAGGTTAATCGGAAACAAAAACTGTGCCGGCGGGCAATTTCGTCATTTTTCGCGACTGTGTCGGAATGGGCAAAATTTGAGTGATTGATCGGAAACAAAAATCGCGCTGGGGCAATTTCGTCTTTTTTCACGACTGTGTCGGAATGGGCTTAAATTTGGCAGGTTGATCGGAAATAAAAATCGCGCCGGGGGCAATTTCGTTATTTTTTGTGACTGTGTCAAAATGGGCTAAAATTTGACTGGTTGATTGGAAACAAAAATCACGCCGGGGTCAATTTCGTCATTTTACACGACTGTGTCGGAATGGGCATAAATTTGGCAGGTTGATCGGAAATAAAAATCGCTCCGAGGGGCAATTTCGTCATTTTTCGCTACTGTGTCGGAATAGGCTAAAATTTGACAGGTAGATCGGAAATAAAAACCTAGCCGGGGTAATTTCGTTATTTTTCGCGACTGTGTCGAAATGGGCTAAAATTTGACCAGCTGATCGGAAACAAAAACCGCGCCGAGGGGCAATTTCGTCATATTTCACGACGTTGTCGGAATGGGCCAAAATTTGATTGATTGATCGAAGACTAAAACCGCGCCGGGGCAATTTCGTCATTTTTCGCGACTTTGTCGGAATGGGCTTAAATTTGGCCGGTTGATCGAAAATAAAAATCGCGCCGGGGGCAATTTCGTCATATTTCGCGACTGTGTCGTAATGGGCTAAAATTTGACTGGTTGATCGGAAACAAAAACCGCGCCGAGGGGCAATTTCGTCATATTTCGCGACTGTGTCGTAATGGGCTAAAATTTGACTGGTTGATCGGAAACAAAAACCTCGCCAGAGGCAATTTCTTCATTTTTCGCGACTGTGTCGGAATGGGCTAGAATTTGACAGGTTAATCTGAAACAAAAACTGCGCCGACGAGTAATTTCGTCATTTTTCACGACCGTGTCGAAACGGGCCAAAATTTGAGTGATCGATAGGATACAAAAATCGCTCCTGGGCAATTTCGTCATTTTTCGCGACTGTGTCGAAATGGGCTTAAATTTGGCCGGTTGATTGGAGACAAAAATCTCGCAAGGGGCAATTTCGTCATTTTTCGCGACTGTGTCGAATTGGACTAAAATTTGACAGGTTGTTCGGAAACCAAAATCCCGTTGGGGGCAATTTCGTCATTTTTTCCGACTGTGTTGGAATGGGCTAAAATTTGACAGGTTGATCGGAAACAAAAATCGCGCCGGGGGGCAATTTTGTCATTTTTCGCGACGTAGTCGGAATGGGCCAAAATTTGAGTGATTGATCTGAAACAAAAACAGCGCCGGGGTAATTTCGTCATTTTTCGCGACTGTGTCGGAATGGGCTTAAATTTGACCGGTTGATCGGAAATAAAAATCGCGCCGAGGGCAATTTCGTCATATTTCGCGACTGTGTCGTAATGGGCTTAAATTTGGCCGGTTGATCGGAAATAAAAGTCGCGCCGGGGGCAATTTCGTCATTTTTTGCGACTGTTTCGAAATGGGCTAAAATTTGACTGGTTGATCGGAAAAAAATCGAACCGTGGGCAATTTCTTCATTTTTCGCGACTGTGTCGGAATGGGCTTAAATTTGGCAGGTTGTTCGGAAATAAAAATCGCACCATGGGCAACTTCGTCAATTTTTGCGACTGTGTCGGAATGGGCTGAAATTTGGCAGGTTGATCAGATCTAAAAATCGCGCTGGGGACAATTTCATCATTTTTCGCGATTGTGTCGAAATGGGCCGAAATTTGACTGGTTGATCGAAAAAAATAACTCCGTGGGCAATTTCGTCATTTTTCGCGACTGTGTCGGAATGGGCCTAAATTTGGCAGGTTGTTTGGAAATAAAAATCGCACCGGGGGCAATTTCATCATTTATCGCAACTGTGTCGAAATTGGCTAAAATTTGACTGGTTGATCGGAAATAAAAATGGGGGGGGGGGGGGGTAATACCGTCATTTTATGCGACTGTGTTGGAATGGGCTTAAATTTTGCATGTTGATCGGACATAAAAATCCTGCCGGGGGCAATTTCGTCGTTTTTTGCGACTGTGCCGGAATTGGATAAAATTTGACTGGTAGATCGGAAACAAAAATCGCTCCGGGGCAATTTCGTCATTTTTCGCTACTTTGTCGAAATGGGCTTAAATTTGGCAGGTTGATCGGAAATAAAAATCGCGCCGGGGGCAATTTTGTCATTTTTCGCGACTATGTCGAAATGGGCTAAAATTTGACTGATTGATCGAAAACAAAAATCGCGTCGGGGGCAATTTCGTCGTTTTACGCGACTGTGTCGGAATGGGCTTAAATTTGGCAGGTTGATCGAAAATAAAATCGCGCCGGGGAATTTTTTTGTAATTTTACGCGACTGTGTCGGAATGGGCTAAAATTTGACAGGTTGATCGGAAACAAAAATCGCGCCGCGGCAATTTGGTCATTTTTCGCAACTGTGTCGGAATGCGCTTAAATTTGGCAGGTTGATCGGAAAGAAAAATCGCGCCGGGGGCAATTTCGTCATTTTTCGTGACTGTGTCGGAATGTGCTAAAATTTGACAGGTAGATCGGAAACAAAAACCACGCCGGGGCAATTTCCTCATTTTTCACGACTGTGTCGAAATGGGCTTAAATTTGGCAGGTTGATCGGAAATAAAAATCGCGCCGTGGGCAATTTCGTCATTTTTCGCGACTATATCTAAATGGGCTAAAATTTTACTGGTTGATCGGAAACAAAAATCGCACTGGGGCAATTTCGTCATTTTACGCGACTGTGTCCGAATGGGATTAAATTTGGCAGGTTGATCAGAAATAAAAATCGCGCTGGGGGAGATTTCTTAATTTCTCGCGACTGTGTCGGAATAGGCTAAAATTTGATAGGTAGATCGAAAACAAAAATCGCGCCGGGCAATTCGTCATTTTACGCGACTGTGTCGGAATGTCCTTAAATTTGGCAGGTTGATCGGAAATAAAAATCGCGCCGGGGGCAATTTCGTCATTTTTCGTGACTATATCTAAATGGGCTAAAATTTTACTGGTTGATCGGAAACAAAAATCGCACTGGGGCAATTTCGTCATTTTACGCGACTGTGTTCGAATGGGATTAAATTTGGCAGGTTGATCGGAAATAAAAATCGCGCTGGGGGAGACTTCTTAATTTTTCGCGACTGTGTCGGAATAGGCTAAAATTTGATAGGTAGATCGAAAACAAAAATCGCGCCGGGGCAATTCGTCATTTTACGCGACTGTGTCGGAATGGCCTTAAATTTGGTAGGTTGATCGGAAATAAAAATCGTGACGGGGGCAATTTTTTCATTTTTCACGACTGTGTCAAAATGGGCCAAAATTTGACTGGTTGATCGAAAACAAAAATCGCACTGGGTGCAATTTCGTCATTTTACGCGACTGTGTCTGAATGTGCTAAAATTTGACCGGTAGATCGGAAACAAAAACCACGCCGGGGCAATTTCATCATTTTTCACGACTGTGTCGAAATGGGCTTAAATTTGGCAGGTTGATCGGAAATAAAAATCGCGCTGGGGGCAATTCGTCGTTTTTCGCGACTGTGTCTAAATGGGCTAAAATTTTACTGGTTGACCGGAAACAAAAATAGCACTGGGGGCAATTTCGTCATTTTACGCGACTGTGTCGGAATGGGCTTAAATTTGGCAGGTTGATCGGAAATAAAAATCTCGCTGTGGGATATTTCGTAATTTTTCGCTACTGTGTAGGAATGGGCTAAAATTTGACAGGTAGATCGAAAACAAAAATCGCGCCGGGGCAATTTCGTCATTTTACGCAACAGTGTCGGATTGGGCTTAAATTTGGCAGGTTGATCGGAAATAAAAATTGCGTCGGGGGCTATTTCGTCATTTTTCGCGATTGTGTCGAAATGGGCTAAAATTTGACTGGTTGATCGGAAACAAAAATCGCACTGGGGGCAATTTCGTCATTTTACGCGACTGTGTCGGAATGGGCTTAAATTTAGCAGGTTGATCGGATATAAAAATCGCGCTGGGGAGATTTCGTAATTTTTCGCGACTGTGTCGGAATGGGCTAAAATTTGACAGGTAGATCGAAAACAAAAATCGCGCTGGGGCAATTTCGTCATTTTACGCGACTGTGTCAGAATGGGCTTAAATTTGGCAGGTTGATCGGAAATAAAAATCGTGCCGGGGGGCAATTTTGTCATTTTTCGCGACGTAGTTGGAATGGGCCAAAATTTGAGTGATTGATCTGAAACAAAAACAGCGCCGGGGCAATTTCTTCATTTTTCACGACTGTGTCTGAATGGGCTTAAATTGGCCGGTTGATCGGAAATAAAAATCGCGCCGAGGGCAATTTCGTCATATTTCGCGAATGTGTCGTAATGGGCTAAAATTTGAATGGTTGATCGGAAACAAAAACCTCGCCAGAGGCAATTTCATCATTTTTCTCGACAGTGTCGTAATGGGCTAAAATTTGACAGGTTAATCGGAAACAAAAACCTTGCCGGCGGGCAATTTCGTCATTTTTCGCGACTGTGTCGATATGGGCCAAAATTTGAGTAATTGATCGGAAACAAAAATCGCGCCGGTGCAATTTCGTCATTTTTCGCGACTATGTCGGAATGGGCCTAAATTGGCCGGTTGATCGGAAATAAAAATCGCGCCGAGGGCAATTTCGTCATATTTCGCGAATGTGTCGTAATGGGCTAAAATTTGAATGGTTGATCGGAAACAAAAACCTCGCCAGAGGCAATTTCGTCATTTTTCTCGACTGTGTCGGAATGGGCTAAAATTTGATAGGTTAATCGGAAACAAAAACCGTGCCGGCGGGCAATTTCGTCATTTTTCGCGAATGTGTCGAAATGGGCCAAAATTTGAGTAATTGATCGGAAACAAAAATCGCGCCGGGGCAATTTCGTCATTTTTCATGACTGTGTCGGAATGGGTTTAAATTTGGCAGGTTGATCGGAAATAAAAATCGCGCCGGGGGCAATTTCGTCATTTTTCGCGACTGTGTCGAATTGGGCTAAAATTTGACTGGCAGATTGGAAACAAAAACCGCGCCTGGGCAATTTCGTCATTTTTCGCGACTGTGTCGGAATGGGTTTAAATTTGGCAGGTTGATCAGAAATAAAAGTCGCGCCGGGGGCAATTTCGTCATTTTTCGTTACTGTTTCGAAATGGGCTAAAATTTGACTGGTCGATCGGAAAAAAAATCGAACCGTGGGCAATTTCGTTATTTTTCGCGACTGTGTCGGAATGGGCTTAAATTTGGCAGCTTGTTCGGATATAAAAATCGCACCATGGGCAACTTCGTCAATTTTCACGACTGTGTCGGAATGGGCTTAAATTTCACAGGTTGATCAGATCTAAAAACCGCGCTGAGGGCAATTTCGTCATTTTTCGCGATTGTGTCGAAATGGGCCAAAATTTGACCGGTGGATCGGAAAAAAATATCTTCGTGGGCAATTTCGTCATTTTTTGCGACTGTGTCGGAATGGGCCTAAATTTGGCAGGTTGTTCGGAAATAAAAATCGCACCGGGGGCAATTTCGTCATTTTTCGCGACTGTGTCGAAATTGGCTAAAATTTGATTGGTTGATCGGAAATAAAAATCGGGTCAGGGGCAATTTCGTCATTTTATGCGACTGTGTCGGAATGGACTTAAATTTTGCATGTTGATTGGAAATAAAAATCCTGCCAGGGGCAATTTCGTCGTTTTTCGCAACTTTGTCGGAATTGGCTAAAATTTGACTGGTAGATCGGAAACAAAAACCCCGCCGGGGCAATTTCGTCATTTTTCGCGACTTTGTCGTAATGGGCTTAAATTTGACAGGTTGATCAGAAATAAAAATTGCGTCGGGGGCAATTTCGTCATTTTTCGCGACTGTGTCGAAATGGGCTAAAATTTTACTGGTTGATCGAAAACAAAAAGCGCACTGGGGGCAATTTCGTTAGTTTACGCGACTGTGTCGGAATGGACTAAAATTTGACAGGTTGATCGTAAATAAAAATCGCGCTGGGGGCAATTTCTTCATTTTTCCCGACTGTGTCGGAATGGGCTAAAATTTGACAGGTTGATCGTAAATAAAAATCGCGCTGGGGGCAATTTCTTCATTTTTCCCGACTGTGTCGGAATGGGCTAAAATTTGACAGGTTGATCGGAAACAAAAACCGCGCGGGAGGCAATTTCGTCATTTTTTGCGACGCAGTCGGAATGAGCCAAAATTTGAGTGATTGATCTGAAACAAAGACAGCGCCGGGGGAATTTCGTCATTTTTCGCGACTGGGTCGGAATGGGCTTAAATTTGGCAGGTTGATCGGAAATAAAAATCGCGCCGAGATCAATTTCGTCATATTTCGCGACTGTGTCGTAATGGGCTAAAATTTGACTGGTTGATCGGAAACAAAAACCTCGCTCGAGGCAATTTCGTAATTTTTCGCGACTGTGTCGGAATGGGCTAAAATTTGACAGGTTAATCGGAAACAAAAATCGTGCCGGCGAGCAATTTCGTCATTTTTCGCGACTGTGTCGAAATGGGCCAAAATTTGAGTGATTGATCGGAAACAAAAATCGTTCCGGGGCAATTTCGTCATTTTTCGCGACTGTGTCGGGATGGGTTTAAATTTGGCACGTTGATCGGAAATAAGAATCGCGCCGGGGGCAATTTCGTAATTTTTCGCGACTGTGTCGAAATGGGCTAAAATTTGACTGGTTGTTCGGAAATAAAAATCGGGTCAGGGACAATTTCGTCATTTTATGCGACTGTGTTGGAATGGGCTTAAATTTTGCATGTTGATCGGAAATAAAAACCCTGCCAGGGGCAATTTCGTCGTTTTTCACGACTGTGTTGGAATTGGCTAAAATTTGACTGGTAGATCGGAAACAAAAACCGCGCCAGGGCAATTTCATCATTTTTCGCCACTTTGTCGAAATGGGCTTAAATTTGGCAGGTTGATCGGAAATAAAAATCGCGCCGGGGGCAATTTCGTCATTTTTCGCGACTGTGTCGAAGTTGGCTAAAATTTGACTGATTGATCGGAAATAAAAATTGCGTCGGGGGCAATTTCGTCATTTTTCACGACTGTGTCGAAATGGGCTAAAATTTGACTGGTTGATCGGAAACAAAAATCGCATTGGGGGCAATTTCGTCATTTTACGCGATTGTGTCGGAATGGACTAAAATTTGACAGGTTGATCGTAAACAAAAATCGCGCTGGGGGAAATTTCTTCATTTTTCCCGACTGTGTCGGAATGGGCTAAAATTTGACAGGTTGATCGGAAACAAAAATCGCGCGGGGGCAATTTCGTCATTTTTCGCGACGTAGTCGGAATGGGCCAAAATTTGAGTGATTGATCTGAAACAAAGACAGCGCCGGGGCAATTTCGTCATTTTTCGCGACTGTGTCGGAATGGGCTTAAATTTGGCAGGTTGATCGGAAATAAAAGTCGCGCTGGGGGGCAATTTCGTCATTTTTCGCGACGTAGTCGGAATGGGCCAAAATTTGAGTGATTGATCTGAAACAAACACAGCGCGGGGGAAATTTCGTCATTTTTCGCGGCTGTGTCGGAGTGGGCTTAAATTTAGCAGGTTGATCGGATATAAAAATCGCGCTGGGGGAGATTTTGTAATTTTTCGCGACTGTGTCAGAATGTGCTAAAATTTGACTGGTAGATCGGAAACAAAAACCACGCCGGGGCAATTTCATCATTTTTCACGACTGTGTCGAAATGGTCTTAAATTTGGCAGGTTGATCGGAAATAAAAATCGCGCCGAGGGCAATTTCGTCATTTTTCGCGACTGTGTCTAAATGGGCTAAAATTTTACTGGTTGATCGGAAACAAAAATCGCACTGGGGGCAATTTCGTCATTTTACGCGACTGTGTCGGAATGGGCTTAAATTTGGCAGGTTGAACGGAAATAAAAATCTCGCTGGGGCCAATTTCGGAATTTTTCGCGACTGTGTCGGAATGGGCTAAAATTTGACAGGTAGATCGAAAACAAAAATCACGCGCGGGGCAATTTCGTCATTTTACGCAACTGTGTCGGAATGGGCATAAATTTGGCAGGTTGATCGGAAATAAAAATTGCGCCGGGGGCTATTTCGTCATTTTTCGCGACTGTGTCGAAATGGGCTAAAATTTGACTGGTTGATCGGAAACAAAAATCGCACTGGTGGCATTTTCGTCATTTTCCGCGACTGTGTCGGAATGGGCTTAAATTTGGCAGGTTGATCGGATATAAAAATCGCGCTGGAGGAGATTTCGTAATTTTTCGCGACTGTGTCGGAATGGGCTAAAATTTGACAGGTAGATCGAAAACAAAAATCACGCCGGGGCAATTTCGTCATTTTACGCGACTGTGTCGGAATGGGCTTACATTTGGCAGGTTGATCGGAAATAAAAATCGCGCCGGGGCAATTTCGTCATTTTTCGCGACTGTGTCGAAATGGGCTAAAATTTGACTGGCAGATCGGAAACAAAAACCGCGCCTGGGCAATTTCGTCATTTTTCGCGACTATGTCGGAATGGGTTTAAATTTGGCTGGTTGATCAGAAATAAAAGTCGCGCCGGGGGCAATTTCGTCATTTTTCGCTACTGTTTCAAAGTGGGCAAAAATTTGACAGGTCGATCGAAAAAAATCGAACCGTGGGCAATTTCGTCATTTTTCGCGACTGTGTCGGAGTGGGCCTAAATTTGGCAGGTTGTTCGTGAATAAAAATCGCACCGGGGGCAATCTCGTCATTTTTCGCGACTGTGTAGAAATTACTAAAATTTGACAGGTTGATGGGAAATAAAAATCGGGTCGGGGGCAATTTCGTCATTTTATGTGACTGTATTGGAATGGGCTTAAATTTTGCATGTTGATCGGAAATAAAAATCCTGCCGGGGGCATTTTCGTCGTTTTTCGCGACTGTGTCTGAATTGGCTAAAATTTGACTGGTAGATCGGAAACAAAAACCGCGCCGGGACAATTTAGTTATTTTTCGTGACTTTGTCGAAATGGGCTTAAATTTGGCAGGTTGATCGGAAATAAAAACCGCGCCTGGGGCAATTTCGTCATTTTTCGCGACTGTGTCGAAATTGGCTAAAATTTGACTGATTGATCGGAAACAAAAATCGCGTCGGGGGCAATTTCGTCATTTTACGCGAAAGTGTCGAAATGGGCTTAAATTTCGCAGGTTGATCGGAAATAAAAATCGTGCCGGGGGAAATTTTTTGTAATTTTTCGCGACTGTGTTGGAATGGGCTAAAATTTGACAAGTAGATCTGAAACAAAAATCGCGCCACGGCAATTTGGTCATTTTTCGCCACTGTGTCGGAATGGGCTTAAATTTGGCCGGTTGATCGGAAATAAAAATCGCTCCAGGGCAATTTCGTCATTTTTCGCGACTGTGTCGTAATGGGCTAAAATTTGACTGGTTGATCGGAAACAAAAACCTCGCTCGAGGCAATTTCGTCATTTTTCGCGACTGTGTCGGAATGGGCTAAAATTTGACAGGTTAATCGGAAACAAAAATCGTGCCGGCAAGCAATTTCGTCATTTTTCGCGATTGTGTCGAAATGGGCCAAAATTTGAGTGATTGATCGGAAACAAAAATCGTTCCGGGGTAATTTCGTCATATTTCGCGACCGTGTCGGAATGGGTTTAAATTTGGCAGGTTGATCGGAAATAAGAATCGCGCCGGGGGCAATTTCGTCATTTTTCGCGACTGTGTCGAAATGGGCTAAAATTTGACTGGTTGATCGGAAATAAAAATCGGGTCGGGGACAATTTCGTCATTTTATGCGACTGTGTTGGAATGGGCTTAAATTTTGCATGTTGATCGGAAATAAAAATCCTGCCAGGGGCAATTTCGTCGTTTTTCACTACTGTGTTGGAATTGGCTAAAATTTGACCGGTAGATCGAAAACAAAAATCGCGCCGGGGCAATTTCATCATTTTTCGCCACTTTGTCGAAATGGGCTTAAATTTGGCAGGTTGATCGGAAATAAAAATCGCGCCGGGGGCAATTTCGTCATTTTTCGCGACTGTGTCGAAATTGGCTAAAATTTGACTGATTGATCGGAAATAAAAATTGCGTCGGGGGCAATTTCGTCATTTTTCACGACTGTGTTGAAATGGGCAAAAATTTGATTGGTTGATCGGAAACAAAAATCGCATTGGGGGCAATTTCGTCATTTTACGCGATTGTGTCGGAATAGACTAAAATTTGACAGGTTGATCGTAAACAAAAATCGCGCTGGGGGCAATTTCTTCATTTTTCCCGACTGTGTCGGAATGGGCTAAAATTTGACAGGTAGATCGAAAACAAAAATCACGCCGTGGCAATTTCGTCATTTTACGCGACTGTGTCGGAATGGGCTTACATTTGGCAGGTTGATCGGAAATAAAAATCGCGCCGGGGGCAATTTCGTCATTTTTCGCGACTGTGTCGAAATGGGCTAAAATTTGACTGGCAGATTGGAAACAAAAACCGCGCCTGGGCAATTTCGTCATTTTTCGCGACTATGTCGGAATGGGTTTAAATTTGGCTGGTTGATCAGAAATAAAAGTCGCGCCGGCGGCAATTTCGTCATTTTTCGCGACTGTTTCGAAATGGGCAAAAATTTGACAGGTCGATCGAAAAAAAATCGAACCGTGGGCAATTTCGTCATTTTTCGCGACTGTGTCGGAATGGGCTTAAATTTGGCAGGTTGTTCCAAAATAAAAATCGCACCATGGGCAACTTCGTCAATTTTCGCGACTGTGTCGGAATGGGCTTAAATTTGGCAGGTTGATCAGATCTAAAAATCGCGCCGGGGGCAATTTCGTCATTTTTCGCGATTGTGTGGAAATGGGCCAAAATTTGACTGGTTGATCGAAAAAAAATAGCTCCGTGGGAAATTTCGTCATTTTTCGCGACTGTGTCGGAATGGGCCTAAATTTGGCAGGTTGTTCGTGAATAAAAATCGCACCGGGGCAATCTCGTCATTTTTCGCGACTGTGTCGAAATTCGCTAAAATTTGACAGGTTGATCGGAAATAAAAATCGCGTCGGGGGCAATTTCGTCATTTTATGTGACTGTATTGGAATGGGCTTAAATTTTGCATGTTAATCGGAAATAAAAATCCTGCCGGGGGCATTTTCGTCGTTTTTCGCGACTGTGTCTGAATTGGCTAAAATTTGACTGGTAGATCGGAAACAAAAATCGCGCCGGGACAATTTAGTCATTTTTCGTGACTTTGTCGAAATGGGCTTAAATTTGGCAGGTTGATCGGAAATAAAAACCGCGCCTGGGGCAATTTCGTCATTTTTCGCGACTGTGTCGAAATTGGTTAAAATTTGACTGATTGATCGGAAACAAAAATCGCGTCGGGGGCAATTTCGTCATTTTACGCGAAAGTGTCGAAATGGGCTTAAATTTCGCAGGTTGATCGGAAATAAAAATCCTGCCGGGGGAAATTTTTTGTAATTTTTCGCGACTGTGTTGGAATGGGCTAAAATTTGACAAGTAGATCTGAAACAAAAATCGCGCCACGGCAATTTGGTCATTTTTCGCCACTGTGTCGGAATGGGCTTAAATTTGGCCGGTTGATCGGAAATAAAAATCGCTCCAGGGCAATTTCGTCATTTTTCGCGACTGTGTCGTAATGGGCTAAAATTTGACTGGTTGATCGGAAACAAAAACCTCGCTCGAGGCAATTTCGTCATTTTTCGCGACTGTGTCGGAATGGGCTAAAATTTGACAGGTTAATCGGAAACAAAAATCGTGCCGGCGAGCAATTTCGTCATTTTTCGCGACTGTGTCGAAATGGGCCAAAATTTGAGTGATTGATCGGAAACAAAAATCGTTCCGGTCCGGGGCAATTTCGTCATTTTTCGCGACTATGTCGGAATGGGTTTAAATTTGGCAGGTTGATCGGAAATAAGAATCTCGCCGGGGGCAATTTCGTCATTTTTCGCGACTGTGTCGAAATGGGCTAAAATTTGACTGGTTGATCGGAAATAAAAATCTGGTCGGGGACAATTTCGTCATTTTATGCGACTGTGTTGGAATGGGCTTAAATTTTGCATGTTGATTGGAAATAAAAATCCTGCCAGGGGCAATTTCGTCGTTTTTCACGACTGTGTTGGAATTGGCTAAAATTTGACCGGTAGATCGAAAACAAAAACCGCGCCGGGGCAATTTCATCATTTTTCGCCACTTTGTCGAAATGGGCTTAAATTTGGCAGGTTGATCGGAAATAAAAATCGCGCCGGGGGCAATTTCGTCATTTTTCGCGACTGTGTCGAAATTGGCTAAAATTTGACTGATTGATCGGAAATAAAAATTGCGTCGGGGGCAATTTCGTCATTTTTCACGACTGTGTCGAATTGGGCAAAAATTTGACTGGTTGATCGGAAACAAAAATCGCATTGGGGGAAATTTCGTCATTTTACGCGATTGTGTCGGAATAGACTTAAATTTGACAGGTTGATCGTAAACAAAAATCGCGCTGGGGGCAATTTCTTCATTTTTCCCGACTGTGTCGGAATGGGCTAAAATTTGACAGGTTGATCGGAAACAAAAATCGCGCGGCGGGCAATTTCGTCATTTTTCGCGACGTAGTCGGAATGAGCCAAAATTTGAGTGATTGATCTGAAACAAAGACAGCGCCGGGGCAATTTCGTCATTTTTCGCGACTGTGTCGGAATGGGCTTAAATTTGGCAGGTTGATCGGAAATAAAAGTCGCGCTGGGGGGCAATTTCGTCTTTTTTCGCGACGTAGTCGGAATGGGCCAAAATTTGAGTGATTGATCTGAAACAAACACAGTGCGGGGGGCAATTTCGTCATTTTTCGCGGCTGTGTCGGAGTGGGCTTATATTTAGCAGGTTGATCGGATATAAAAATCGCGCTGGGGGAGATTTCGTAATTTTTCGCGACTGTGTCGGAATGTGCTAAAATTTGACTGGTAGATCGGAAACAAAAACCACGCCGGGGCAATTTCATCA
>NW_019262684.1:32828-34615 GCF_002742605.1 Olea europaea var. sylvestris | reverse complement strand
ATGGGCAAGAGGTAAGGCGGAGAAATGGCTCAGTGAATAACTAAATAATGAAGGTCGAAGAAAGAACTCATATTGTAAAGGTTTCGCATGCAAGATTTAACAATTGGAATAGAATCACAAATCCAACCTCGCTAAACTAGCACAAGAATTCAATGAAAGATGAAAATCCATAGAACACTGCGATATCCACAACATAATGACTTCATTTATCATACTGTTATATAACCCACTGAAATTACTTCACATCATGACACCATCTTCATTCCCCCACACCTCCGACTTAGAGTTCATCTTCATGTATAATTACCCACCCTCGTCCTTATCCCGAGCCCCAACTTAAAGATCATCTTCATGAATAATGATGCACTAAAAAGAAGCAATCTTCACAGACCCTGGTATGACTAAAGATTTCACCAGTATCATCACGTCCTCTCATCGTTATTACCATAAAATCATGTACTGAATTTCTCTGAGATGGAAATCATATCAAATCTTGCCCTTTGCCAGCCAAATGCATCATAGTTCAAATGCACAAAAATTATCCATCTAATCACATGTTATTATCTGCATCTTATAGGCACATGAGCATGAAATCCAACACGTAATGGAACAAGCTTTCGATTTGGGAATTTCAAATTTCACCAACGGAAAGGAATTGAATTTGAGTTGAAATATTTGCAGTTGCAGATAAAGATTTCCTTCTTTTGACAAAATTGCAGTCAGAAGTTGCATAAATAAAGCAAACCCGAAATCCCAGATTCATTAATTTATATCTATCTTAAGCTGAAGAAACTTGAAAATGGAAATTCAAAATAATAATAAATAAATAAATCTTGTTCTTGATAAATCGTCAAGATCCTCAAATCGAAAATGTCCTTTCTCACGTCCACATTATACAGATAGAAAGAGAGCTTACAACGGGATTTCTGTCATTAAGAAGAGAAGGGTTGTCTCGAAGTAGCTTTTGAAAGGCAAAGAGATCTCCATACTGAGCAAAGCCATGGATGGTGGTTGGTCTGGAGGATCTTGACCGTTCCTTCACCTTATGCATTTCCTTTTCTTCAATAACCTCTTCCCTTAGTTACAGAAAATAACAATCACAAACAAAAGAAGAAGAAAACAAGTAATGGGAAAGGGAAGAGAGATTTTTGTGGAAGTTTCGGATGATTTTCTTCGAATGAGTCATGGGTAGTCAAGCGAATGGAGTCGAGAATTGCACCTCCTCAAATGTCGCGTTGCGAGCGAGATTCAAAACTCGTGGGGCCCGCGTTGTTCGCTTCTCTGAGTCGTACAAATTGTGCCAACTCGGACACTACTCAGTGACCGCTGGCTCTAGCTACTATTACGTTTTCCTTTTCCTTTTCTACTCCATTATTAGCACCGAAAGGTGCTATACATGTTCAGCACCCTCACAGCTCGATAGAACTCACACCAATTAAAAAATGGCACGAGCTCCCTGATGTGAGGGTGCTGTAAATCGTGTTGTGTGTACAGCACTCCCCAATGTGAAGGTGTTGTAAATTGAGCTGTGTGTCATATTGTGCACATAGCTCGATCCTCTTATTAAATAGAGGAAAATGCTACACGTACATAATTATCTATATAATGATGGTCATAATTACACGTGGTATTGGATTCAACCTTTAATTCAAATCTCACACTTGCACATCAATAACCGAATAATTGTCACATCACATTATGAAAACCATTATGTGCAATAATTATGTACAAGTAGAATTTTCCTTAGATAGATGATGTCTTTGTATCTCTCTTTCAAGTTTCAACCA
>NW_019262684.1:18720-23745 GCF_002742605.1 Olea europaea var. sylvestris | reverse complement strand
ATTTGTTAACTTTTTGGGTTCTGCACATTTTATTTTGTTGCCTGATTGGCTGCTATGAAGACATGGGAGAGTCATTTAAAAGCTGAGGATTCATTTTCAAGAAATACATAAACTTTACTCGTTTCTGGCCAGTTCGTGTTTTTGTTTATTTGTCTATCCTTTTACTGTGAAACAGTACGGTGGAACCTATGATATTTGTGCAATAATATGCAGAAATTTAGGAATCTGTCTAGTTGTAAGTTTATTTGCTTTCGTTGTGTGATTTTAGTTCATGCAAGTGCGGCAAATTACTGCTAAGCAGAGGAAAAGGAAGTTGAAGAGCAGGAAACCGATGACTCCAGTCATTTCCAAAGTCAAGAAATATAAAATCAAGGGTTATTCGTATGTACATGACTTTAAAGATACACATCCATTTACACATATATATGTATTTCATAATGCATAAATGACACGTGCTAATATGTTTCTGTTTCGAATTGCATTGATCAGGTCTTTTAAGGGCAGATTTAGGGTAATGAACGATGGACAGATTCGTAGGTGGAAGGAGGGGAAACGACACAATGCACATTTAAAGGTCTGGCAACATTTTTTGTTTTAAAAATTGAGTAGTAAAGATTATAAATTAAAGTAAGATGTTTGAATTTGTGTCATTGGTACTTCTAAAAGTAATTCCTAATATTTTCAATTTGTTGCTTGGGACATTAATGCTAGTGTTTTCGTTTTTATTTGTTTTCTACATTCCTGCATTTGTTGCCTAAGCTGCCCTAGATATGAAGGTTCCTTAAATANTGCTAGTGTTTTCGTTTTTATTTGTTTTCTACATTCCTGCATTTGTTGCCTAAGCTGCCCTAGATATGAAGGTTCCTTAAATAGGTCAATATTTGGAAAAAGTTGCAATACTGATGATGGTTTTTATCACAGCTCGGGGAACTGAAGGCCTGAGGCTGTTTAGTGACAGAGGCCAATGCTTATGGCCAAAGCTGAGTTGTGATATAATATAAAGAATAACTGATACCATCGTTCTACAAAATGACATTCTTCCACTGACTTAATCATTATGATTTATGAACTACGTTCAGACTGCCCCTTTTCTTTCCCTTTCAAAAAGAACATATTAATGATCCTAATGGAGTAGAGCTATACATCTATCATATATGTATACCTATTAAATTGGTTTGCAAGATGTAGTGATAAGGTTTAGTCATGTGGTGAAATTTATATATATTAACTTTTGCAAAACGAAGGAAATATAAAATATATTAATAGTTTTCATCCATATTTACATTGTGAAAACAGACTAACAGAACATATTATAGGCCAACAAAGAACTCCAATAGCATATATTCATGTTCACTAAGCTTGGAGATCCTTAGGAGTTTTACAACGACAAACTGCCAAACTTTTTGAAGCCTGTGGCTCGCAAGGCTGACCTATTTAAGAATAAATAAGCTAATGACTCAATAAGCAATGGTTTGCATGAATGCACAATGAAGACGAACATGATTTCTACTGTACATCCTACAACGTTAAAAAAAGGCATCTCATCATTGTAAACAATATCCTGTTCATTATATTGATCAACTTGATTGTTAATCATATTTTTCTTTTCGGCCTCCTTTACTCTTCTACTAATTATGAACTAGAATCATGAACCATCTTAGCTTTATCTTAATTGGTCCTTCTCGAGTGTATAATCAATCCTTCATCTCCGTTATCACCACAGAGCCTAATCACGCTCATGAACTCTCAATTACGGTGCACATGTTCTATTGCCAGTAGAGCTTCTCCCATCACACTCTATACCACAATCCATCATCATCAACTATATAGTCTCTCCAATTAACCTCCTCAACGGAGAGTTTCCCCACCACCATCTATTCATAACATGTAGTGTGCTCAAGGGCTATAGCAAAGAGTAAGAAAATTTCTCATATAATATTTTTGTAACTTAAAGCATTATTGAACTTGCTGATTGTGAATCATATAAATGCATGCACGTGTCATGAATGAACTGACATCATTGACAAACATATTATTCTTCACATAGAATGCCATACTTTGTGTATTGCAGGCTACATAATCACACTTGCTCACATATGAATACCATGTTACAATAAGGGTTCTATCATATCACATCGAAGTAATGTCTTGCATTATAGTTGAAATGCTTTCTAACATGTCTCAAATACTGATAAAAGAATGGAATAATGAATATATGAGATCTCCCTGAGCCGCATCAATGACCTGCCCATCGAACTGAGCCCCATCAGTGACATGCCCATTCCAATTGAGCAATTTCTGGGCTTCAATAAACTTATCCAAAAGACCAAACACCCTTATGTTCTCATACCCAAATTAAAGTGCTCCTATTATATTGATATGGGATGTATGTTTTGAGGGGTAAGGGGAAGTGGTTACATACTGCTTGACTGTCTAGAAAGGAAAATCCTCATTGGAGCTGCTGCATCCTTGTTGGTTGATTATTGTTAGTTTTTTTAATAATCACTTGTTATGCAAGTGACATAGTTACTGGCAACAGTTTGCCTGAGATGAAAGATAAGGATGCTAGGACATAACAGCTGAGTAGCAGAGTGGTGGAACAGTTTAAACTCAACCATTTTATTTCAAGCACAACTCTGACGATTCTCGATGTCTTTATAAGTTAGTGTTGTGATTACGTGATGACATGTTTAAATACCTTGTTGTTTATTGGTTTTGTTTGAATTTTGAATATACATACCTGTCAGCAAAATCATTAGTTATGCTGGTGGTTTACTGCATGAAATAACAGTTGATTTTTTACTTTTTGTCTCGCTTTTGCATTTATGAACTGCACAAGTCAGCAATTTGGTTTTCTTTATTGGCATAAGATTCTCTAGAAGATCCACAACATTCTTTTCTCAGTTTTATATTTTTTTTGGGTATAAATTGCTATGCAAGCTTTCTTGTATAGCTTAATACTTCCACATTCGAAATTTCAAAGCTCATTTAGCTACTGATACAAGAGTGATATTGAGCTAATCTGTTATTTATTGCAGTCAAAAAAATCTAAACGTAGACTCAGACAACCTGGTATAGTCCCTCTGGCATATGCAAAGGTGATGAAGAAACTCAACTTTTGTGGTTGAACCAAGTGCCCTCAACTGCTGCTAACATTTCTTGCTTGAAACTGGAGCATTCGGGGATCTGATTTTGTAGGATGATTGTCTTGTCAATTAATTTGACATAATTATATCTAATTGAGAGGTTATAGGCTCTTTTGCTGGATGATCCAGAATGGTGGTAGACGTTTGAATAGTGAACATTTCCCGTTTGTTAAACCATTTCTTTCACTTTCTGCTCGATGACTCTCATTTCTATAATAAGCACAGGGTCATGTATTTTTTCCTGTAACAAATGCAAGACTTAGAAATTGTTGAAGATTGTTGTTTCGTTATTCATGTTTTATTTGTTATTTTTTTTCTTTCTGTATTACTTGTGTCTCTAGTGTAGGTAAGATTAAAAATATTCAGTAGCTCAATCCGGCAGGTTGAACTTTTTCAGTGTCAGATCCATGAGCTTATTTACTAGTATACAAGTTCAAAGAAAGATAACAAAGAAGAGACAGATTAAATATGTCATATCAGTAACTTACACATTCCACTACATTAAGAGGACTATCTTGATTGTGGAGGCTATTTTATTTATTTATTTTTTCACCACTGAGTATCTCAAGTTAAAAAAACTCGAGAACGGTTGACATCTGATTTTATAGAGTAAATGCCCTGCATTGCATCCTCGGTAGCATTTGGTGATATGTTGATGAGTCTTTGAGAAAGTGTATGTACTATTGGCAGACAATATGAAAACAAAATATTCTTCGGCAATATGTTGATGAGCCTTGATAATGTGTATATATTATTGGCAGACGATTTGAAAACAAAATATTCTTTGTTACTTAATGTCCCAACACGCCTCTGTATTTGCCTCTATTGCGTTCAGCTTGAAGATTTTCGCGAGTCCAAAATTAGAGGTTTTTGGGTTCATATTCTCGTCAAGTAATATGTTACCGACTTTTAAATCTCTGTGAATTATCTACGATCATGAGTATTTGTGAAGGTAGAGCAGTCCTTGAGCAATCCAATTGATGATATTCAAACGTTTATTAGTGGTAGCCAATAACTAACCACATTAAATTGTAATTATCCAAGAAAAATAATCTTTCCGACTCACTATAAGCAAATGATGAATGATAGGAAAGGAAAAGATGGTTTGTGGGAGTGGACATGATTATCAATCATTAAGATCATGGAAATTCAAACTAACAAACAAAATATAGTCATAATTTGAATACATAAATCAATTTTCATTCTCGTATAAAATATTGTTTAATGAGTAATAACAATGAGCAATTTTGACAGCATCCCCTAAATAAAAGATGAATTATGATAAAATTTTTATATTCTATTTATTTTTACATACAACTATTAACTATTTAATACTCCATGAATATTTATTGAATTTTCCTCTATTTGTGAAGAATATAAATAATTCATCAAACAATCAAAGTAAACAATAGTTTAAAAGCTTTTTAAGTGATTGAACGATTTCATTTTTCGATCTTGAAAAAGTGTCCGACAATGACGTGATGAAAAGTAGTGCTAACATGTCAGGACTGTGTGTAAATTGAAAAGAAGTCAATAAGAAATGTTTCAAATAAATACAAAATTATGGTGCACACAAATAATGAGTTATTTCCAATGACCTAAAATCAATTAATGGGCCGTATCCAATTAATACAAAATTAAGGTCTCCATTAATTTATATATATACATTAACAATAAAATTAAACATTAAGTTTGGTTTTGGTTCTCAATTCTAGAATTAGAATCAAATCATAACCAGAATCAAATGGTTCTCAGTTCAACGAACCAAAATTATATATATATATATATATATATATTATCAAGATTTTAAATAACTAAACTTTTAAGGAAGATTCAGCACGCAAAATATAGTCCTTGAAATAACAACAAAATGAAGAAT
>NW_019262684.1:8276-11466 GCF_002742605.1 Olea europaea var. sylvestris | reverse complement strand
TACAAAGTAGATTTTACTCATCAACGGTTGCCAGATTTCAATTATCACTTTTAGATCACCAACAGACCCACTAAGTCCAGCAAATGGTTTTTGAAGCATTTCATTTGAAGCAATTTCAGCATCAATAATGAGATCAAGGATTTCCTTTAGCAACTTCAGTATCTCCTCAACCTTTTGATGGAACCTCTGAACTGGTTCACATTCTATATTCTCGCAAGATGATAATTGGAAAAAATGAGAAAAGCTGTTGAGCAGCGATTCAAGCAATGATATCTCCATCACCTGGTCCATCGAAACAAGTACTGGTCTCAATAAAGCAACATCGGAAGATACATATAGTGGATATTAGTAAAGAAATACACAGGAGTTGTGAACACAGAGGCGAAGCGATTACTTCAAATTTGGGTGAATTTAGTTAATAAGAACAAGTGATTACCTCAACAATGGCTGCACTTAGGAAATTTGTATTATAATGAAAGAAATTTGTATTATAATGAAAACAAGCATAGTAATGCATCTTTTTATAATTAAGGGATCTCCAATATTCCTTCAAGACATTTGGGTGAATGTAGTTAAGAAGAACAGGTTTGATAGGAACAAAAGTGAGCCAGCCAAGTCATTGGATGGCTCACTTGAATCAAGGAATGAAAGCCATATAGAATAAGCATATAGAGGAAAAAGAATGAATCCGATGTATGATAAACAGTGATAATTCCATTTTCTTGAGGAGAAACAAATAAAATTAGTATTTTACTCAAAGACGATTATCAATTATCCACATACTAGTCAATACTTAAAATTGAATGAACTTAACAAATTAAGGAAATAATGGATATTTACATTTCTTTGCCATAAAAAATAACGATTCATTTTCCTAGGAAATAATACACATAAAAACAAGCTAACAGAGCCGCTTTAAATTAATTAAATAAAATTGTTAAAATCATTCAGCAAATTCAATATGATGCAAAGCCACCATAGCATATAATAAATGAAAACACAAGCAATAAAAGAAATTTATAGAAAAGGAAAGTGACTTCTGATAGTAACAGATATAGTTATATATCTCACAATTCCAGTAATAATAATGCTAAAGTGAGTTAGGATTGACTCTTAAAGGAATCATCTATACCTGTGAATGAGGTTCATTATTTTTATATATACTTAGTGCAAGTATTTCGCCACATTGTTGATATGAGAATCTACCCATCAAGTTTGCACTGTACTTGATTTGGGCGTATGGAGAATTAGCTCATGCACATAATTAACAAATCATGTGTTCTAGTACCTTGATTAGTCATCCACTGTTGTAGTACGTTGGCATCCATGGCCATGCGGTAACTTATCTTGGCGACTAAAATGAGATTTTGGGTTTGACATACTAGTGTGTTCCATGAGAAGGGATATAATTAAAAGGGCATAGTGAGAAAACCCTTTTTATAAATTACTAAAATTTTGGTCGGTTCTCTCCCAATTACTATATTATGTATGTCTTTAATCTTGATAGAAAGATTGATGACTTGTGATATCAACCAGTGAGAGACTTTATTGACTGTCAATACTCCCAATATCTTGAGTAATTATTCTTTACAGATGTAGGAATATATTTTTATAATATAGACACAAATAGCTCTTGGAGAAACATTATATCCCTTGAGATATTTTGATAGTTATGTTAAATGAAATTTATGTGTTTAGTAAGTCTAATAAAATGTTTTACTAGAATTTATTACTCAAGACACTTATCTGAAATTGAATATATATATATATATATATATATATATATTTATGATACTAGTAATCATACGAGATTAATGATTCAATGAACGCTGAAATGTTAAGATGTAATCCAAAGGTTGATAGTACATACTCCTCTAGGTTAAGGATATCGGGCAACTAAAAATGATTGCTAGGTCAGGGACATACCTAATTACATTGCTTCACTATAATTTTCATTAAATCCTGCAGTGCACACATTTATCTAGTGAATTGAATATATAATTGTTAAGAACTTCATGAATCACAATGAGATTGCACTTGTTCACAAAAACATAAGAGAGCTAGGATTTTATGTGGGTCTCAGGGTCACCAGCCTAACTGTTAGCGTTTAGCTACTCCATTTTGTTGGGCGATGAGTTTTATTCGGTCTTGATTGTTATAAATTATGGATAGTTAATTTATGGTATTCAAAATGACAAAAAATTAAATAAAAAGATATTTCTAAGTGGACTGAGAACGGACTAATTTTAATCATACTGGTTTTAGATATTTCTGTTTAAAATAGAAATCACACTATGTTTGATAGTTGATTTTATATATTTCAATTTGGAATCAGTGTGAAACTAGCGGAGTTAGTATATGACTATCACAAAAGGTATCATATTAACACTAAGCATAGCATGCTATGGTAACAATATATTTTCAAAATGGATTTTTTGTTAGCCTCAATTGACATGCACTGCAGAACTTTTCCTAAATTGCATAAGTGGATTCGAGGTAAATCTCTTTCCTTTCCTTCTGTAACAATTGAAAGCTACCATTCCTCTATTAGTTGCCTTGTTGATGGTGCCAACGAAAAGGTGAAACATCTTGATTTAAAATTGTTAAAACCCTAACATTTGACAATAACAAAGACTCCCAATGAAAGAATTTGGCCATGAATCTGCACATATTGTGACAGATAATCTAATTGTGATGAAGAATTAATAACAGTGAATACCAATAGGTTTTTACTTTTACAGCATTGCATTTATAGCTTACCAAGATAAATGTTCATACACAGGAAAAATAAGTCATGCTTTCAATTCATAAAATGAAGACTGAAAAAAAAAAAGGATTTATCAAAGTTACCAAATGAAAGGTCATATTTCGTGTGCTTTCTGCATGATGAAAAATTAATCTAATCTTAGAGGTCATAAGTTGGACAATACCAAGTATTAGTGGATAAAAAATGAGCAAAAACATAAATATATTACTTTCAAAAGTTTTAACACACAGATCACAAAAGTTTTAACATAAAGATCACTCCGCTTCAACCAGTTCATTAAGGTAAGTGTTAATAAATAACTGAACCCTATTTTGTATATTCTGTTTCCCAATTGGCTCCTGAACTCTCCTAGTTCAGAGAGACTCACAATAGTTTCTTAAGTTGTATAAGAAATGCAAATTTGAATTATACATATATATATAT
>NW_019262684.1:0-870 GCF_002742605.1 Olea europaea var. sylvestris | reverse complement strand
CGAATTACTGGAAGGGCACCTACAGCAGAGCAATCTATCCTCTTACGTGTAAAGTGGATTGGATTGTCCCGAACGAAATCTCATGTACTCCTATTCTGCCACCGAGTGTACGTCGTTCTCCAGGTAGACCACCCACACAACGTCATCGATCCAAACACGAGTCCACCACACGATTGAGGAAATGCACTCGCTGTGGTAGAGTCGGTCATAATTGGACCACATGTTCAAACCCTATTGTACCACGGCCCATTCAAATAGGCTCTTCTCTGTGACTGGCCGAAGTTGTATGTTTACTTTTTACTCATGTCGTTTGTACCTAATCAATGCATTTATTATAATTCTGTTATCAATTGTACCCATGTGTCACATCATAATTCCACGTTGTATCTACCATTCTCTGTACATCTACGAATTGACATTGGCTAAGTTCTGATAATTGAGAAGTTTTTCATAGTTACGGTTAAACCGTCAGTCTGGACAGATGTCTCATTAATTCTCGACAGTTGACGAAAACGTGCATCACATTCAATATCAGGTTTACGTACATGGTAAACTGTACATTTCATTCCTACAATCAAATAAAATCACAAATCTTACAGGACACAACATATTTAAAAGCGTACAACTCACCCTCAACTCCACGATCATGCTACATAGTTGATGGTAGTAAGCAACACTTAAGGTGTGCGCATAATAAATTACTGTCCACGTAGTAATAATTTTTTCAGTTTCGACCAAGTGAATTATAAATTGCAACATTTTAAATAGTTCACTGGATTGACGGCATGATGCGGCCCATTTTTTAACATCCGCTCAACGTATGGTGTAAGTACACCCATTATCACCTTACATTATTCCAAGTACGTACAC
>NW_019262683.1:31825-33265 GCF_002742605.1 Olea europaea var. sylvestris | reverse complement strand
ACAAAATTAATTTAAATAAATAATAGATCTTGCCAAAATTAAATGCATTAAACATATTAAAAGTGTTTACAACCTAAATTGATTGGATCTAGGGCATAACACTTACAGCAACTACAAGGATTGCGTTTTCTTGGTCCGATTTTCAGCCTCCTTGGATGAGTTGTTCCAATGGGTTTTAGACGTCGACCCCAATTTTAGTCTTGTCCTTTGGCTTGAAAACTCCACCATACTGAACTTCAAGTTCCATCAATTAAGCTTGAATCTGATTTTTAACTCCTTGTCAATGTTCATCAAATTAATGAAAATTTGGCACTCATCTAGAATCATATCATCCCTCTCTCTTCGAAAGGATTCAACCTCGAATCGTAGCCCTTGTTTCCAATTAGTGCTAGAACACCACCTCTAGGATGATACTTGGACCTCTTTTGAATTCGAACCCGGCTCTAGCGTATGTAAATCCAATCATCCTCGCATAGATTGAAGTGCTTACGCCGCGATCGCCTACTTTTGTAATTTTGAAAGGCTCCATGAACAACTTCAATTGATAAATTACCATGTATTTTCCTTGTCCCGTCTCGCCTAGGCAATGCTAGCAATGATACTTCAAATGGAAGCATTTTTCCTGCCAAGTCAACTTTGTAATTCAATCCACTACATATGTATTCATTCCATGGCAATTTTTGTACCTCTTCGGGGATCACAAATTCAACCTCTGGTGGTAAAAATATACGCAACTTAAGATGCTTTTGTTGAATGTTTTCCACCAACTGACGATCAATGCTCGGGTTGTAAGGGATTCCAATTGGCTCGTTGTCATGAACTAAGTTTTCAAAATCCTGTAAAACAAATATGGCAAAACGGGGGAGGGAAAAATTAGTTATTGCTAAGGCTCCTTCAACTCCAATCTCCTTTTCATTTAAGCTCGATCCCGACTCTTCTTTTCCCTCTAAAGATTCTCCTCCCGCCTTAGCCACTTCTCTATTTTCAATTGCACCAGCGACCTTCTTTTCACTCTCCTGTTTCCCTACATACTTTTTTTCACTATCAATCACCTCACTATTTCCTCTTTTACTTTTTCGCTCCTTCGGACGATCAATTTGAGATTTAATCATTTCACGAATCTCCGCCAATTCCCGCTTATAATCTAACCCCGCCCTCTTGCTTGATGTACTACCTGCACATTTTGCAAAAGGTATTTTTTCCTCCGTTGAACACTCATCCTCATAACATCTCCTATGTTTCTCTCTAGGATCCCGTTCATGTTGATCAATCCTACGCCTTCTTTCAAACCCATCACATTTATTTCTCCATTCCTGTAGTCCATCAATGTCATAACCATCCCCAAATGTGTAACGCCCCGAATTCTAGCATCACGGGACGTTACGAAACATGAATTTATTAAAGTGCTTCAAGCAAACACTTTTAATATACCAAGAAATT
>NW_019262683.1:22547-23252 GCF_002742605.1 Olea europaea var. sylvestris | reverse complement strand
AGAGAGAGAGAGAGAATAAAGAAATTGAAAAAGGAAAAAAAAAACCGAGAGACAAAAAATATATTATATTTTTATTTTTTTCAATTACTGCCAGCATATTTCATTTCGTGTTTCGAGTTATTGTTCTTTTTTCTTTTTTTACATCAAATTTGTGTCAACCTATTTGAGTTCCTATTCCATTAAAAGAATTCTTTGAGTCCTTTTGGTTTCACAATCTTTGATTTACATTTGGTTTAGAAATTAGACGGGTTTTTAAATTTTTCTAGCTTACTATTGTTTTTTGAAGCGCTTGGAAGGAAGCATCGAGTGGTAAAAGCCAAAACTTGCATGATTCCCGAGTCAAATCGGTGAAGCAGAAAATTTCTAGTTTTAGGATGTCAAAAAGAGAAGATTCTAATTCAAACCGATATGGCAATCCCAACAATTCTTTGAATGATATACAGCATCTCAAAAGGGTGCTTGGGGATTTAAAGGAAAAGGTGGATACGTAGGTAGCTTGGTTGGCATACATAGGTCTGACAATTGTTAATCTTAGTAAGGGACAACTAGTAGAGGTGTCAAATGCTAGGGGACCAGGTAGGCGAGAACCTAGGAGGGTAAGGCGTGAAAAGTATTATAGTGATGCGGATGATTATGAGGCTAATGATGTTGATTTGGGACGAACGGGGAATAGAGGTGATAGGATAGAAAGATAGGGTAGGAACA
>NW_019262683.1:20571-21958 GCF_002742605.1 Olea europaea var. sylvestris | reverse complement strand
TTTAAAAAAAAAAAAAAAAAAAAAAAGATGCTATAACCCCCCACTTAGCATATCAAAATTCCAAATCTATTAACTGCCAGTCAGTTTCATTTCCTTTTTTTATGAAAGACTACCATGTAGTGTTTGATTATCCCACAAACCAATTTCATTTCTATAAACTGCTATTTAGTATTTAATTATCCCACAAACCAATTTCTTTTCCATGAACCGCCGTTCAAAAATCAATTTACAAGTCCCATTTTGATACCTTGCCAACCGTCACTTTCACTAGGACAAAAAAAGAAAAATAATAATAAATAAAATTCTGCCTTTACATTTGAAAAGTAACCTGCACGTCCACCATTTTATACCCATAATTGATATTCCACAACCATTTTCCTTTACTTCCATTTTGGTTACTGCAATTTGCCATCATTCTTTTGCATTTGGAAACTCTTATAATTTCTAAAGCCAAGTTTCCTCTCCCAAACCGTTATACCGGTACATAAAGTTATTTTTCTTTTTCTTTTATCAACATAAAGTACTTTGAGTCANGAATCACCATTTGGTGGTTTACACAAGATATGATGGAATCACCAGTTTGTGGTTTACACAAGATATGAAGAGATGATTATGACAAATGACATGAGGTTATAAAAACCTACAAGTAAATGGACTTGACTGATCACCAATTCACTTGAAATTGACGGTGACACAATCGAGTAAAGTTTACATTTCTAAAAATATATAATTTTACTATATACTTAAGTGCTTCCTACTGAGTATTATTTATAGTACTCATCCCTACTAAAATAATTTATAGGTTAAGATCGAGGCATGGCATTGGTTGGCATACTGGCAAGTGTTCAGCGATCTGAAATGCTTTCAATTTCTAGTAAGAATTTCCATTTATATAAATATTTTATGGATACTTAGTTGACATTTTTTAGAAATACTTTTAATGTTTATTTTGTCTAGGTTTATAGGCAATGCATTTTAACTAGAATTTGGAAGTGTTGGATTGATTATGTATGAAGTTTAATTCATGTTGTGTTAAAAATTTCAGATTCTGCCTCCTATTTAAAAATGGTATAACTTGGGCTATAGTGCATGTTTTAAAGTGTAATCGGCGGGGTTTGAAAGGTCTATGAGTGACTCTTGGAATTTCTCAAAATATTATGTACAAAAAAAGTTATGTCCGTTTTAATAAATTGCATCGTGTCGAATTTGATTTTTCTATCCAGCATATTCGATCAATATTTTTGTGCTTCAAAATTTATCATCGAGACCCCAAATTTTTATATGTGGTACATATATAAATGCTTTAAGAAGAAGCAAGAGGAAGAAGCAGCAGCTAGAGTCTGCGTCTGAACGGCTGATAGAAGAAGTATGTTAGAGCTGGCGTAGC
>NW_019262683.1:10296-11285 GCF_002742605.1 Olea europaea var. sylvestris | reverse complement strand
TTAGCAAGTTTTACTATGAAACCGACACTTAGGGATAGAATAGTAGCTGCTTAGAAAGATGATCCCTTTTTGGAAAAGATCAGGGCTAATGTGGGAACTGAGAAGAGGAAAGGATTTGAAATAGTTGAAAATAAAGCCTTGATGTTTAAGGGTAGATTGTGTGTGCTGAAGGATGAAGTGTTGAGAAATGAAATTATGACTGAAGCTCACTCAGCTCCTTACGCTGCACACCCAGGTGGAACCAAAATGTGTCGATATTTGTGTAACACATTTTGGTGGAGAAATATGAAGGGGACGATAGCTCTGTTTGTATCCAGATGCATGGTTTGTTAGTAGGTGAAGGCTGAACTTCAGAGGTCGTCGGGATCGTTGAACCCCATGGACATACCTGAATGGAAGTGAGAAAAGATTGCAATGGAATTTGTCATTGGTTTTCCTCGATCAGTGAGAGGTCATGATGCGATCTGGGTGATTGTGGATCGACTAACAAAATAATGCTCATTTCTTACCGGTTCGGACAACCTATAGCTTAGAATAGCTCGCACAAATTTATGTCAGTGATATTATATGGCTTCATGGTGTTCCGGCATCTATCGTATCAGACAGAGACCCGAGGTTTACTTCAAAGTTTTGGATAAGTCTTCAGAAAGCTATAGGTACCAAGTTAACATTTACTACTGTATACCATCCTCAAATTGATGGACAATCTGAACGAATTATACAAGTTCTTGAAGATATGTTGAGTGCTTGTGTCCTAGATTTGGGTAGTAAATGGGGAGATCATTTGTCGTTCGTTGAATTCGCATACAATAATAGTTTTTAGGCAACTATTGGCATGGCACCGTATGAAGCTTTGTATGGTGGACGATGTCGTTCGCCATTATACTGGGATGAAGTTGGTGAAAGGGAAATTTTGTGTCCATAATTGGTTGAGAAGACTGTGGAGGCTATATATAAAATTAGATGAAGATTTAAGACTACCCAAGATC
>NW_019262683.1:0-1429 GCF_002742605.1 Olea europaea var. sylvestris | reverse complement strand
TCTAGCATATTCGAGCAATATTTTGTGCATCAAACTTTATCTTCGAGACCCCAAAATTTTATATGTGGTATGTATATGAATGCTTTAGTCTCTATTAAAATTTCATAATTTTTAGTCGTCGTTTACTAGACCAAACATATTTTTTCTCCATTGCCTTGTAACCCGTATTTGCCGTATTTTTCCCAAATGTTTTCCAGAAATCAAATTTTACCATAATCGTCTAAGTTTACATTGACAAATATCTCTCATTATTTTTATATATTTCAAACTCAAAAAAATTTCTGATTTACCATTTATTGTTGTTAACATCAAGGGGTCAAACTAAGAAATGATTTTCTTCTACGCTTCGAGTACTGAGAATTTGGGGCATTACATAATTCATCTTGGAAGCCGAGGTGGGGTAATAATAAAGGTGACAAGGCTGTAGCTAAAGGTAGGAATGATTGGCGAAAGGGAAGAGATGAAGGTGCTAGCAAAACAATACCAAAACCAGAGTTGCAACCATCAAAGAGTAGAGACATCAAGTGCTTTAGGTGCTTGGGGTCGGGGCACACTGCGTTGCAATGTCCAAATAAAAAGGCAATGGTGTGGTGGGATAATGGAAAGGTGGTGATCGAAAGTGAAGACGACTATGATGACATATTGTCCTTGAAAGAGGTTAGTGATGGAGAAAAAATTGAAGGGGCCATTGGGGATTTACCTGTCGCAAGGAAAGCTCTTACTAGTGACATCAAGGCAGATGAATCGGAGTTGCAGTGGGAGAACATCTTATATACTCGATGCCACGTCAACAATACGGAATGTAGTATTATTATTTATAGTGAAAGTTGCACAAATGTTTGCTAGCATAGCACTTGTAGAGAAGTTAAATTTAACATTGTTGAAACATGCTAGGCCATATAAATTGTAATGGTTAAATGAAAGTGGAGAAGTTAGGGTTAATAGAAGGGTGTTAATAAATATATCAATTGGTAGTTACCGAGACGAAATAATATGTGATCTGATATCGATGCAAGTGGAGCATATTTTATTGGGAAGACCATGCCAATATGATAGGAAGGCTATGCATGATGAGTATAAAAATTGTTATAGTTTTGTCAAGGATAGGAGGTCTATCACTCTTGTACCATTAACATCGGTGCAAGTCCAAGAGGATCAAATTCAATTAAGGAATGAGGAAGAGAGGAGAATAAGTGAGTTAGAAAAAAAGGAAAGAAATGTATGTGCGAGAGAAACAGAGAGAAAAATATGAGACAGTGAGCAAGAGAGAAAATTGTGAGGTGTCTATCAAAGAGAAAAAGAGAGAGAAGCCACAAGAGAGAAAAGAAAGAGAGTCTTCCGAGAGAAAAGAAAAATCACATGGGAATTTCTTTACAATAGAAAGTGAGTTGAGGAGGGAAATAATTGAAAGGAGAGAGATGTTTTTATT
>NW_019262682.1:21372-22971 GCF_002742605.1 Olea europaea var. sylvestris | reverse complement strand
TTTTATTTTATTTTATTTTTTCAAACTAATATGCCCTTTTTTCTCAGGTCGACGGAGGAACCAATCTATCAGTTAAATTTAGTTGGTCTCAAAAATTGCTATATTCCAATGGACAGTTCACTTTGAAAATTCCGTTTAATTTCCCCGAATATGTGACACCTGCTGGAAAGAAAATGTCCAAAAGGGAAAAGATACAGCTTAATGTGAACTCTGTTCCTGGAACAGAAGTTTTATTCAAGACAACTAGTCATCCTTTAAAGGTGGAATATTTTGGGTTCCGCTAGTTATATAATCTAGTTCTATAAAAGTGATCTAATTGCAGTTTATATTATTGAACCAGGAGCAACGGCGGGAAGCAGGAAAGTTGGCTTTCTCATACGAATCCGAAGTTGTTACTTGGTCAACCAGTGACTTTTTCTTTATGTATACAGTAAGATTATATCTTAATGCTCCACATCAATTTACACTGCTGCTATTCCAATGAATAGTAGATCATACCCTATTCTGAATTTTCTATGTCATTAATTCAGTCAATTATCCTTGATAAATACCTATGTATTGTAATGTATTCCCGAAGTGGAAGATTAAAACTTATTTTCTAAACTAATTTGCATGTTTCAGATATCTTCAAATCACACTGTTGGCGGCGTGCTTTTAAAGTCCCCATCATTACTTGACGTTGATCAAAGGGAAATGTTCTGCTCCTATCTCTTTCCAGGAAACCAGCAGAATGAGAAGGTGAATTATACACCGTATTTCATGTTTGTTTTGATAGTTAATAACTTTATGGAAGGCAATTTTATTGATGGAAAAGTAAAGAAAAAAAATTAATTCTTTTTATTTTAGTTGTTTGATTGCACTTATCTACACATTGAATCTTGAAAAAATAATTAATTGTCACATAGTGGTGACTTGTTTTCATTGTTATAAATGTTCAGTGAAGCAAACGGAGAGGCAGAAAAGAATTCTTATAGCCTAACCTCAATATACTGGGAGTCATAATGTCTTTTTTATATGGTGTCGTATATTTCTAGCCAGCTAGTTACTCTCATTTTCGTACCATGTTATTGAAAATATTACAATGTTTGATGCGTAATTGCAACGGTTAATGATAGTATTCAAAGCTTAGCCTATGTTTGAACCCCATTTTTTTTCGAAACGAAGGTTTATGATAATTAATTTTTGGAGAATGCGTGGACAAAAAGTAGGAAATTTTTTTGGGTTATAGCAAAATAATTTTATTGTGATAATGTGCGATTGAAAATGAGTTCGAAAAATAAAAGGATTTTTAGATAATGAGGATTAAATATGGGCTTAATTTACTGAATATAGCGTTTGTACATGTAATTTTTGCCAACCAGAGTGTAGTGTAACGAGATTTTGAAACTATCAATGGAACTTAAGACATTTTTCTGCATCTTCTCAAAGTCTGCTTATCAATGAAATTGTTTTTCTTCCTATAAGTCGCCCCACAATGATAATTTTTTGCAGAACTAATGCTACGTATATTATGGTGGAATTACAACCAAGTCACGTTAGTATTTGCCTAGTATCACTGTATCTTTTTATAATTTTTCAGCGACTATGAATTATAAAAAT
>NW_019262682.1:10381-11938 GCF_002742605.1 Olea europaea var. sylvestris | reverse complement strand
GGCAGCTTCAAATTGTTGTGGAAATCTTTTTGACCACTGCTGTTGCATGTGCTGTATTCAATGTTGTTCAAGGTTAAACAACCAGTGCGCGATCGCACTCACGCAGCTGTGCGGTGCCTTGGCATGTTTGGGCTGTGCTGCATGTTGTGATGCATGTGGTGGACAAGATTGATGAGAAGAATACAGTTGTAATTATATACAAGCTGTATAATTATAGTTCATTAGTTGTCCTGACTTCCAACCTCTCGTGGACTATCAAGATTTTGAATCAGGAGAATGGTCGGTAGCTAGATGACGTTATATTACATGTTCAAAAATGAAAAATAAAAATTGCTTCAACTTGCATGGTGACATTATATATATTATTCTTCTGTTCAGGAGGTGAATTGGAGATCTTCCTTTTTCGGATAACATGCTTAGTTGTCAATAAAAACCAACATTTCACGAGTAACAATACGTCACTTTTGGTTCATAGTCAAGGGGGAACTTACACATTGGCCTAAGGCCCCATTTGCAAACAAGCCTAACTTAATTGTATTGTATTTACGATGTATATGTTTAGACTTACCATTATACAATCTGTTTCGTGCCTTCCAATAGCCGATTGAATATCATAATGTATAACTATTGCAGGTTCCGACTTAATCCAACTGGGAATATCTTTCAAGAAGTTACGAAATCATTCTACTTCTTCTCTAGCTTTGTCTAAAACAGTAAACTCCAATTTCATTGTTGATCGAGCTATACACATTTGCTCTGTCGACTTTCATGACACAGCAGTTCCACGAATGATAAATACGTAACAACTAGTAGACATGGAATTCTTCATGTCAGATATCTAATTCGCATCACAAATCCTTCTAATACATTGGGATATTTTGTGAAGTGTAATCCATATAAGGTATACTTCAAACACCTAAGAAACCCTTGTCAAAACCATTCAATTATCATGACTTGGATTACTTGTAAATCTACTAAATTTATTCATGGCAAATACTATATCCGATTCAATGCAGTTTGTATTATACATTAGATTGCTTATAACCCATGAATACTTTAGGTGTAACACATATTCAGCCTTATTTTTTGACTATGTGTAAATTTGTATAATTAGGGATTTTCGCAGGACCTTCCTCAAATGCATTATACCTTTTAGGTACACTCTCAATGTAGTGAGATTGAGAAAATACAATTTCTTTAATGTTCTAGAGATCTTAATCTTTAATATCATATCCGTCACACCCAAGTCTTTCATATCAAAATGTTTCGTTAATATTCTCTTGGTGTTTAGTATTATTTTATGAATATTGTTCATTATCAACATGTTGTCTATAAATAGATATACAATCACATAGGCTTTCGGTGTATGCTTCATGTCTACGCACTTGTCACACTTGTTTATCTTAAATCCATTAAATAACATCGTTTTGTCACTTTTGTAGCCATTGTTTAAGAGTTTGATTCAATCTGTACAAGGATTTAGCGAGTTTACAAACATTTTGTTTGAGATTAGAAGAGACAAACCTTTCGAATTGTTTTAGGATTATCTCTTCTTCT
>NW_019262682.1:0-1538 GCF_002742605.1 Olea europaea var. sylvestris | reverse complement strand
TCTATTTATTTAAAAAAAAAACATGTAAATGTTTCACAATTGAATAAAAATGTTAAGTCACCAATTTCTCTGTAGTACATTGCATCTTCATCTACAATCATCCATGTCCCAAGCAAATTAAAGCAACCTATAGGAAGGGAATTAATCCACAAGTTTGTTTTTCTTGAAATATAAATGAATAAAATGTGTAAAAACGTTTTTCGTTCACACCTTTGCAATTCATTTAAGCTTAACTTAATATAAAAGGTACTTTTGAGAGAAAATAATAGTAAATTCGAATTTGAGGAGATGTGTAATGAAAAAGTGACTTTTCTCTTTTTGTAACCTTAATTTTTAGTGAAAAAATAAATGAGAGATTTATACTATCATTAACCATGTTAAATTGAGTTCTTAACTATAAATTTAAATAGTATTAAGCCATAGAAATAATTTTTACAAGAAGTATTATAAAACATTTACAAATGAAAAATAGAGAAAAATGAACTACTCATGTGATTTGTAATATATCTCTATGAATGCCCATTAATAAAATAATCATTTCATCTAATTAACTTGATATAATTGTTCTTAATATGTAAAATGGGGAGTTTTTTACTCAAAAATAATTTTATAAAAACATCTATATCGTGATTCGAAACTGAGCTATCTATGTGGAATACTATACAGATGACCATTGTGGTAATCCAGTTATTCATTAAGTCTTTGTAATCACATTTACTTAAACTTAATCTTTTAAATTGTTGGACTTTTAGATAACTTATGGCTTGGGCTTTCGTTATCTTAATTGGGCGAACTTCCATAGCTCATTTCTTAATTGGGCTATATCAACCAACTTAAGAACATAAAATTTGAGACCTTACAGAAGTCCCTCATTTTTTCTAGCCTTATATATATGTAAATGGATCCATCCAGTTTTAGTTTCTTTTTGGAATTTCATTACATCCTAAATGCTTATTTTCAAGAGGTAAATCAACCAATTTCTAAGTATAGTTTTGCATTATAGAATCTATCCACTATTGATAGCTTCTTTCCGATGCAGTACTTTCGGTATAGACATTGTTTCATTGAAAATTTTTGGATTATTTTCTACCATATAGGTTAGAAAATCTATGCTAAATGAAGTAGATGTTCTTGCTCTTTTACTACGCCATTGTTCTTCCTCATTTGAATACGATTTGTAGTTTCACAAGTTCTTTTATTTGAAATTGCATTTTTATTGTGCATTTCTCGATTCAATAATGGTTCCTTCATGTAGATCATGAAATTTAGACTTATGTATAAGAAAACAATATGTTCTACCATTATTGCGTATCTAATAAATAAGCAATCAATTGTTTTAGGGTCGATTTTCAATTGTTTAGGCTTAGGTACTTCAACTATAGCAAAACACCTTACACTTTTAAGTGTTGATAAGACGGAGGATAAACTTTCTATAATGCAAATGGAGCTTTTTCCATTTTCATGAAGGGTGTCTTGTTAAGAATGCTATTTGTCTAAAGAATAGTTTTCCACCACAAGTTATGGGATAGACATGAACT
>NW_019262681.1:9560-22991 GCF_002742605.1 Olea europaea var. sylvestris | reverse complement strand
ATATCCCAGCTTGATTTCAGGTTTTGAACTAAAGAAAACATGGCCTGCATTGATTTCTTTGTGGACGAGTCCATTTGCGTGGACAATAGAAAGACCGGATAGAATTTCTCTGAGAGAAATTACAATGCATTGCTCTGGAAGACCTTCAGGGAATTTTGCAGCAGTGATGGATCGAAGGGATCCCACATCCATGTACGGGAACACCACACATAATTTCTCATTGTCCACAAATGATTTAGTGATTCCCATGAGGTTTTCATGATGAGGGAGTAAGCAATTTCTTTCAACTTCTTGATTCAGCTTGTTGAAGGCCTCTTGTTGATTGACTTCGACCAATTTCAGAGAAAAAAAGACATCATGAATCCCAATTCTTGAATAGACATTGAAGTCGCCAGCAATGTACGCACATCTGTACACTGTAAGACCTGATGCAGTTCCAATGCGGCACATGGTGCTGTACCTGTTTCTAGTTGCTGCTTCAAAGACAACAATGCATCTATTTTCATCATTATCATCTTGTGTACTCGAGGCTCCTTCTAAGGGAACATTGGCCCACTCGTCCATTATGAAGGGTTTTCTTGTTTTGAAGTTTTCTTGAATTTCCGAGAAGTTCTTGGAAAGAGTTGGGAAGGGAACTGGAATGGAATGGCTGATGAAATGTTGAGCGTTAAACTTTGAAGAGGGTTTATCGCATATTGGAATGGGAGAGTAGTTATATGAAACTAATGAACATAATTCTTTAAATTTTGGTTCCAAGAATTCCAGAAGAAAAATATAAATTTTCTGTATGTATTATATAGATAAATGCATTGTGAAAGGTTTACTTTCTTGAAAATGCATAGGCATGAGAGAAGTTTCTTGATGAGGTCTATCCAGTTATGCAAGAATTTCAAGAAAATTCCGGGTAGTTAAAACTGAAAACTGAAAAGTGACTCTTAGAATTTTGATTCCTGATGCTATCTCCTATCATGATCATGACAAGTGTCCAAATGATTAGGTTTTTAAGATTTTCTTATTAGTTTTTTTTTTTTTTTTTTGGTGGGGGTGGTTTAGGGTTCTACACTGTTCGTACATGCATACTTCTGCTTGTAACAGATGAATGTGTGAAGCCCAACTCATCTGTTTGCACCAGAGGTGCAGTTTTAGCAGGATTATTAACCTTCCGATTGAAATGACAGTTCCTATTGTTTCATTAATTTATCGACTACAGGATGTTACGGCAAAAAATGACGTGACAATGAGACAATGATGACTAAATAAGCAAGTTCACTGAATCAAATCCGCAACGGAATGCATTGGCTTTGCCAGAAGCTTGAAGATAATTGTTTAGATTATGCCTCCCGAGGTTAATAGTAAGCATCGCCGAGCTAGAAGGCTTCTGTTCGTGCCAAGGAGACTGATCTGAACAAGAGGGAGACGTGCTCATGATGAGACAATGTAGCAAGGCTATCAAGGTCAGGACTCGAGCTTGGTCTTTTCCCAGGCAGGAGCCAACACACTGCTTCTATATATCATCACTTCACACCAAAAATTCAGATATGAGATAGATATACCTGATCACCTATTAGAAGCCATTTAACCACCTGATCACTTTCAAACATCACAAACATCTGACCCCGCATCCTCCTATGCATGTCAGTACATATAACCTGCTAGCCAACTAATTAAGAATTCATTTGGGCGCCATTTTTGGCTCATAATTAGTAGAAATATAGCTGTTGCAATATGAAAGTTGTGAGATAAAAGAAAAAAAGGGCTGAGTGGGGCCCATAAACGGTAACATTTTGATAGGCTTCCTATTCAATTTACCAATTCTAGAATGACCCAGAAGGAGGAGGGAATAGCTGACTGGAAAGTAACATAATCTGTTAGTGAAGGAATGATGGGACTTAGTTAGAAGAGATCTATAAATAGAAGTAGAGGAAACTGGAAAGGGAGGCAGAAAATGGGTAGTCACTTAGGAGAGAATTGGCTCTCTTGAAAAGCCAAATACTGTTTGACTATGCCAATATTGATATACCCCGAGGAGTTTATCCCGAGGACTCCATATAGACCCCATCTCATTTCTCTGCTATGGTCCTCGGGGTCTCCCTAAGTCCTCGAGGTATCGTTGTCCTCGAGATACCTCGAGGACATATTTACATCCTCTCAAGTCCTCGAGAATAGTCCTCGGGACATACACCACCAACATGCCTCCTAAGACCTGGGTACCTAACAAACAAACCTAAACACCCAAGGATTCTACATCAACCCTGATACCGCCTGTCAAACAATTCCATTACAAGTAGGACACTCTTTATAAATAGAAATTCCCTTGGATAAAAACATCCAACCAACACAATCCTACTAGGAGTACACTACCTACCCCTATAAAAGCAGAACCTTGGGCCATTATTCAGGTATGTTTTTCATTGTTTTTCAGCACATAGCCTCATACTTATATTTCCCTTTCTGACTTAAGCATCGGAGGGACGACGAGAACATACCTCGTTGCCTTTGTTTCAGGTACCGGAAGACCGCTATCATGATCAACCCAAATCATCAAACTCGGAAAATCAACAGATACGATTTTTGGTAGCATCATTGGCGCCGTCTGTGGGAAACGCTACCAAAAGCCATGGTAAACACACGTTCAGGTCTTCCATCAGCAAGCTCATCCGCTCCAAACCAACCCCCTCCTGAGGATATCCCTGTTCCTCAAGAGGAATCATCAGAAGTGCCAGAGCCCCAGCCGGCAGTCGTCACTGCTGGAGCCTTTGAAGAGCTCAGACAACAGGTCGCCACACTGACTCAGCTGCTAAGCCAAAGAAATCCGCATCCGTTACCCACACCAGCGCCCCAGGGGGGTCTTATGACTAATGCTCGAGCTCGAGCTCAAACACATGTCCCTGACAATGGCGAAACAGGGGCCTCGGGTATACCACATGTAACCTCGGCCTCGAGATCAGTGACCATGGAATCCGGGGAACTCGCTAGGATTATTCAAGAAGAAATTACGGCAGGCCTACTTCAGGGCAACAAAGGGACGACAAGATTCACTCCCAACACTCTCTTTACTCCAGAGATATTAATATTCCCCTTGCCAGACAGATTTAAGTATCCTAGGATCAAAGAATATGATGGGACCACCGATCCAATCAATCATCCGAACGTATACACGGACGTCATGAATCTACAGATTGCACCAGATCAGGTGATGTGCAAGGCCTTCCCGCAAACTTTGACAAATGCTACTAGGGATTGGTTCTCAACCTTAGAGCCCAACTCCATAGCCTCATTCTCGAATTTGGCGAACAAGTTCTCTGCTTTCTTCGCAAGCAGTAAACGCATCAGGAAGACAGCGGCTTTCCTCATGCAACTTAGACAAGGGCAAAATGAGACCCTACGTGACTTCATGACCAGGTTCAACAAGGAAAGACTTCAGATTCCCGACCTACACATAACAGCAGCAGTTTCTGCCCTCACATATGCCATAAAGTGCGAGGCTTTCAAGATGTCTTTATCCAAAACTCTGTCAAAGACAGTCACCGAGCTTCTTACCCGAGCCGAGAAGTACATAAATATGGAGGAAACACTAAACCCGAGAAAGGTTGGACCACCCCATGACAGGGTCGAGCATAAAAGACAGCACGACCCGAATCCCCGTGAAGAACATCGAAAAAAACAGAGACAGGAGGTTCCCCCGACGCCATTCACGAGTTTAAATACGTCAAAGACCAATATATTGATGGAGATCAAGGATATGAAGGAACTCAAATGGCCTGTCAGAATGAGGTCACCACCCGAATCCAGGGACATGAATAAGTACTGTGAGTTCCATCGAGATCATGGGCATACCACGGAGAACTGTAAGGCCCTGCAACGGGAGATGAAGCCCTTATTAAAAGAGGACTCCTGAGTTCCTATGTCGGTAACGACAAACGCCCGAGGAATGATCGTGGCAGGGAAAAAGCCCCTGAGATAAAAAGGGATGGTCAACCTACTGCTGGAACCATCAATATCATCATTGGAGGCATTGCCTCGGGAGGAGACTCCAACAATGGAAGAAAACAATATGCCCGACAATATGCCTTGGCCTCTGGGATGCCTCATGGAAAGCTGGATGATATTACTTTTGGGACAGGGGACTTAGAAGGTGTATCACTTCCACATGATGACGCCTTGGTAATCTCAGCCATTGTGGCCAATTTTGAAGTAAAGAGAATCTTGGTTGACAACGGGAGTGCGGCCAATATACTTTCACAAGAAGCTTTTGCAAAAATGGGAATCTCATCTCAGCATCTCAAAGCGGTTAAAATTCCTCTCCAGGGGTTTGGAGGAGGAGTCATCACTCCAGAGGGTGTCGCGGAGCTTCCTCTAACTTTGGGTTCTGGCCAGAAACAGGTTACGGAGATGACATCTTTTCAAGTGGTACGTGTCTCAATAGCCTATAACGTTATTCTGGGAAGACCACTCCTGAACAAGATTAAAGCCATTGTGTCCACCTTCCACCTAGCTATGAAGTTTCCAACGTGTAACGGCGTTGGGGTCATCCGTGGAGACCAGATAGCCGCCAGACAATGCTACGTTGCCAGCGTTCGGGAAATAAATAACGACGTCTTGCAAATCTCGAGGATTGAGCCGGAGGCCAGGCAACAAGTCAGACTTGCTCCTGTAGAAGAATTGATGGAAATTGAGCTCGAGCATGATAAGAAGGTGACAATTGGTCGGGATCTGGACGTCACCCTGAAGACAGAATTTGTTGGTTGCTTATCTCGCAACATTGACGTTTTTGCCTGGAAGGTTGAGGATATGTCAGGGACAGATCCTAAAATTGCAGTCCATAGGCTTAACATTAGCCCAGGGGCTAGACCAGTAAAGCAGAGGAAAAGACAGTTTGCCCCGGAACGTCGGGAGGTCATTCGCGAAGAAATTAACAAACTCGTCAGTGCTCAGTTCATTCGGGAGGTCCAATATCCCGATTGGCTTGCTAATGTTGTTTTAGTAAAGAAGGCCAATGGTAAGTGGAGGGTCTGCATTGACTTCACAGATCTTAACAAGGCATGCCCAAAGGATAGTTATCCCCTACCACGGATTGACAACTTGGTGGATAGCACGTCCGGACATAAGTTGTACAGCTTCTTGGATGCATTTTCTGGTTATCATCAAATCCTCATGGCCGAGGAAGATCAAGAAAAGACATCATTCATGGCCGATTCCGCCATATACTGTTATAAGGTCATGCCTTTCGGTTTGAAGAATGCAGGGGCAACATACCAAAGACTCATCAACAAAGTCTTTGCTAACTTGATTGGAAGGAACGTGGAGGCGTATGTTGATGACATGGTGGTCAAGAGCAAACAGGTGGACTAGCATATTTCAGATCTTGAAGAGGTTTTCGACACCTTGCGAAAGTAGGGAATGAAATTGAACCCCGCAAAATGTGCATTCGGTGTGGCCTCGGGCAAGTTCTTGGGCTTTATGATCACTCACCGGGGGATAGAGGCCAACCCTGACAAAATACAAGTCTTGGCGTCTATGGAATCACCGATGAACAAGAAAGAGGTACAGAGGTTGACTGGTAGGATAGCAGCCTTGAACAGGTTCATGTCCCGAGCATCAGACAGGTGCTATCCCTTCTTCAAAGTCCTCAGAGGAAACCAAGGCTTTGATTGGAGTGAAAACTGTGAGAAAGCTTTTCAGGAGCTCAAGCAGACATTGGCATCTCCTCCTATTCTCACTAGGCCTGAGCCCCGTGACACCTTATATTTGTACTTGGCCGTATCTCAAAACGCAGTCAGCGGGGTCTTAGTGAAAGAGGTTAACAAAGTCCAGCAACCTATCTACTATGTAAGCAAGGTCCTACTGGATGCGGAAACAAGGTATACTTTGGCGGAACAACTTGCCCTTGCCTTGGTTATAGCAGCACGGAAACTCCGACAATATTTTCAGTCTCACCCTATTGTGGTGCTCACTAATCAACCACTTAGGCATATACTTCAGAAGCCGGACGTATCAGGAAGACTGATGAAATGGGCAATCGAGTTTGGAGAATTTTACATCGAATTCAAACCACGCCCATCTATCAAAGCCCAAGCACTATCCGACTTCATTGCAGAACTAACCCCTAGGCCTCGGGGGCCAGTGACAGCTTGAGCATGAGCACTAATTTGGACACTTGGCAAATTTTTGTGGATGGAGCATCGAACTCCTCGGGCTCGGGCGCAGGGGTCATCATCATCAGCCCTGACAAACAAACAGAGATCTAATGCGCTCTCAGGTTCGAGTTTGAAGCAACCAACAACGAGGCCGAGTATGAGGCCGTCGTTATTGCTCTTGAGCTAGCCCTTTGCCTTGAGCTCGATTTCGTAAAGATATTCAGCGACTCACAACTGGTGGTCGGACAGATTGAAGGATCATTTGAAAGGAAAGACGAGAAAATGAGTTTGTACTGTATGAGGGTTCAGGATCTTCAACGAAAATTCAAGAGTTGTGAAATTACAAAAATTGCTCGAAAGGACAACGGAAAAGCCGATGCATTATCCAGGCTTGTGTTCATGGGGGTAGACGGCCTTGACAGAACAGTTCACATTAAAATCATCACAGAACCCAGCATCAATCAAATCCTCGACGTCATGGACATCGACAACGAACCATCCTGGATGGACCCAATCATAGAATTCATCACAAGTGGAAATCTACCAAGCGATGCCAGGTTGGCTAGAAGCATCAAAGCTCGAGCTCCTAGGTACTGCATGATAAGCGGTGTCCTCTTTCGCAGAAGTATTACTCTTCCATACCTAAGGTGCCTCAGACCATCAGAGTCATCCCAGGCCCTTGCTGAAGTTCATGAAGGTGTGTGCGGGAATCATCAAGGAGCCAGGGCCTTGGCCTTTAAACTCGTACGATATGGGTACTATTGGCCAACTATGAAAAAAGATGCCTCAGAATATGTTAAAAGATGCGATAGGTGCCAGAGGTTTGGTAATGTTATCCACTCACCAGTCGAAGACCTAACCAGCATTAACTATTCGGCCCCGTTTGAACAATGGGGAGTCGATATCCTCGATCCCTTTCCTGTGGCTAGAGGTCAACTAAAGTTTGTTGCTATAGCAGTAGAGTACTTCACAAAATGGGTAGAGGCCGAGCCTCTCGCCACAATATCGGAGCCCAAGCTAAGAGCCTTCACTTAGAGATCTATCATTTGCAGGTTTGGGATACCAAAGGTCCTCATCACCGACAATGGCAGGCAATTTGACAATCAACAGTTTAAGGACTTTTGCTCAAACCTTGGGATTGATCACCGTCTGACATCAGTTTCACATCCTCAGAGCAATGGTCTGGCCGAGGTAACAAATCGAATCATATTATAAGACCTCCGAACAAGAATAGGCAATGCTAAGGGTTCTTGGTCCGACGAGCTGCCTTCAATACTTTGGACGTATAGAACAACTCATAGGACAACCACAGGAGAAACCCCCTTTATGTTAGCCTATGGCATTGAAGCAATGGTCCCGGTAGAAATTAGACTCCCGAGCCATAGGAGGCTCGTGCCAGAAACCTCGGAGCATACAATTGAACATCTTGATCTCTTGGAAGAAGTGCGGGAGCAAGCCGCTATAAAGGTGGCCTCTTACCAAACTAAGACAGCAAAATATTTTAATAACAAAGTCAAGACTCGGAGGTTCAGAGCAGGCGACTTGGTCCTGAGGAGGGCCGAAGCTGCAGGTCACCCCTGGGAAGCTCGGGCCCATCTGGGAAGGACCCTTTGAGGTCATACGACAGGTTCGCAAGGGAGCATACAGTCTAAAAGACACTTCGGGTAGGCCTCTTCCAAGGCCCTGGAACGCTGATAATCTGAAATTATACTACAAGTAACATTCTCGATGACATCTAGGAGATTTTCTTTTTATTCCTGCATTTTTTCTTCTGAATATTATTTTTGGTTCCTCGGGCCTGCGCGCCGTTGCATTTTATTTCTCTAGTTTAGCGGGCCTGTGTGCCCAAGCATGTTTTTTGTTTTCTCTCATAATGAACTACGTTCGGCTTGATCCCGTTTGGGTCGTAGGCAGCTTGGATACAATATAAATCCAAGTCCAGTCCGAAAAATTAGTAAATTCAAGCTTCGGGTATAGCAGCCCTTTAGTTTACTTTGCGCCCAGGAATCACAAAAAGCCTTGCCCCACGCAAACACAAAAAGCCTTGCCCCGCGCAAGCACAAAAAGCCTTGCCCTAAGCAAGCACTCAAAAAAGCCTTGCCCCGCGCAAGCACAAAAAGCCTTGCCCCGAGCAAGCACTCAAGAAAGCCTTGCCCCAAGCAAGCACCAAAGCCTTGCCCTGGGCAAGCACAAAAAGCCTTGATCATATACTCAAGCGTAAACTGTTATAGTATCACCTAGGGACATACAAAAGTCCCATATCATTTTTGACACTCCCGAGAATATCACAACCCAAGTTTTTAAGTTAGTTGTGCACGAGGTTTATAGTCCTCGAGAATTTCACATTATAGCTTTTTAAGTTTGTTGTGCTCGAGGTTTACAGTCCTCGAGGAAATCACGACCCAACTTTTTAAATTTAGTTGTGCTCGAGGCTTAGAGATCCTCGAGAATGTCACATTATCATTTTTTAAGATGAGTTGTGCTCGAGAATGTCACATTATCATTTTTTTAAGATTAGTTGTGCTCGAGGATTACAGTCCTCGAGAATGTCACATTACCATTTTTTAAGATTAATTGTGCTTGAGGATTACAGACCTCGAAAATGTCACATTTTCATTTTTTTAAGATTAATTGTGCTCGAGGTTTACAGTCCTCGAGAATGTCACATTATCATTTTTTAAGATTAGTTGTGCTCGAGGATTACAGTCCTTGAGAATGTCACATTATCACTTTTTAATCCCTTAAATACGCTCGAGTTGTGGAATCCTCGAGTAAACACTTCAATGTCGCATGAGCAATTAGTTTCCAATTTGTTTGCTCGAATGTATAGAGTCCAAGGGGTCGAGATAAAATAGTTCGAATAAATTAACTTTAGAACATACATAGTCCTCGATCAATTTACATGTTCAAAGTTAAACAAAAATTATAAAAGATTGGGGTGGGGAAGTCATCCAATGTGGCCAAGAGGAGGGTCAAGGTTGCTGATGTCGATCTCAACATCGTCCTCAAGACCATCCTCCTCATCTCTACCCGATCCTCCTCCATCTTCCGAACCCGAGAGCTCCAATGTATCAGCAATGGAAGGCACTGTCTTCAGGTCGTCCGGAGCGACGTCGGGCAACTTCTGACGGAGGAAGGCCCGGGCTTCTTTCAGAGCATGGAAGTACGCCCCCGACGCGTACTCCCCTTTTATCTTGTCGCAGTCCTCGGAGGTTTTAAACTCCTTCCAGGCCCTCTCCCTCACAGCCGTGAGCTTGTGCCCAAAATCCTCTGTCTTCTGGATAAGCTCGAGCCTCGCACCCTCGACCTCATCCTTTGCTACAACAAGGTCATCCCTGGCCTTTGTAGCCTTCCTCCTCACGTCATCACGCTCCTTCAATAAAACCTCGACCTGAGCCTCGAGGTCTTGAATCCTACTGTCCTTAGAGGCCATGGACGTCTCGACCCCAGCTGCCCTCTTGGCCTCCTCGAGCCCTTGCAGAGAAAGTCCTCGAGCTATACTCAACATCTGGAAAAAATGAATAAAATGACAAGTATTAATCTCGACAAAAAAAAAAGCTTGAGGTTAAAGTCGAAAGCCTGAAGATTACCTTCACTGTAAGACCCTCGAGGACCTTCATCCCATCCTCGAGCTTGATCTCCTCCTTGTATTTATTTACGAGCTCAGGAGCGAGGTGGCAAGTCTCAAAGTCCCTGGTAAGAGACGGGTCGTCCTCAAGGTCAACCACTTCAGAAGGAGGCCGAGGAGTGACGACCCGAGGAGTGGGAGATCTAAGGTTCGGTTGCAGAGGGGTCGAGACTTGAGGATGTGCTCGAGATGTTTCGCCAGGCCCCCTCACACCCTCAGGAGTCCCTCGAGGCCTCTTCTTGCCTTTCTTCCTCGGGGGCTGCCCCTGTGGATGAGCGTCTGTCCTTGTGCTGACAAAGTTTCGAAGAGCCCGAGGATCAAAAGACGTACCTGCAAAATTTTACAAACATTTTAGAACGAGCACAAGTCAGGCTATTTTTCAAAAAATAATAATAAAGGAACATCCCTACCCTCGACGCCTCTAATATCTGCCAGGTCTATAACCTCTTCCCCAATCTTCTTCATCGTCAAGAAAAGGGGACTGAACCCGACCAGCATCCTCTTATGCTCTTCCAAAACATCCGGATACACCTGGCCCTCACAGAACTTCTCGGCATCGGGGATTCCCCTATCAGGCCAGAAAGGAAGATCGGGTTCTTGGGCTATAACATAAAACCACCCCTCCCTCCACCCCTTCAAAGAGCTCGCCATCCTCGGGACTTTAAAACCCCCAATCGTCGAGAGATAGCCAAAACAAGTGTATCGAGGATGCTTCTTAAGCTCGAACACTAATTTACTGAGGCCAATGTTGGGCTCGATACCAAAGTATCTACATGCTATAAAAAAATAAACGAGCATTCTCCAGGCGTTGGGCACTAACTGCCCCGGGCACATGGAGTGCTCGACTAATAGAGCAATAAAGAAGGGGTGAAGGGACCACCTAAAGCCAGCCTTAAGGGTCTCCCTAAAAATAACAAACTCCCGTCGTCGTGCTCGAACAATCCTATCTTCGGGGTCAGGAAATCTAACATTGCAATTAGGCATTATACCATATTCCCTAGCTGCAGCTATGACTGAGTGCTCTTTAAGCCTACAGGGTTCGTCGGGATACTCAAAAACCATATTAACCTGGGCCTCGGGAGTAGCCTCTAGGGGAATAGCCGTCGGTATTATCGAGGTCCCTACATCCTCACTACTACTAGAACTACTAGAAGATTCTCGACCCTCACTACTTGACATCACTTGGCAAACTTAAGACCTAGCTTATGAATAACTTAAAGTCTCGAGCCTTACCTGGAGTTCCTGACGACTTGAGAAGTTCCCAAAGTGTTTTTCTCAAGCACGACCCTCGCAGAACTCTGATTTACAGTGGGTAAAAGTGAAAAATAAAGGTGAGAACAACAATATTTATAGGTGAAAACGATGGGAGGCCAAAGGTCCTATCTACGACCGTCCACGAAGACACGTGTCACAAATCCAAGCCACTCTCTGCAACGGTCATATCTCGACCTATATCATCAGCCATCACTTCTCGACGAAGGTTCGAGAAATGACATAACCCATGCACCCCATCCTAAGAGCTCGATCTCTAGGACGAGGGCACGGGGGCCAGTGACTATGCCAATATTGATATTCCCCGAGGAGTTTATCCCGAGGACTCCATATAGACCCCATCTCATTTCTCTGCTATGGTCCTCGAGGTCTCCCTAAGTCCTCGAGGTATCGTAGTCCTCGAGGACATATTTACATCCTCTCAAGTCTTCGAGAATAGTCCTCGGGACATACACCATTAACATGCCTCCTAAGACTTGGGTGCCTAACAAACAAACCTAAACACCCAAGGATTCTACATCAACCCTGATACCGCTTGTCAAACAATTACATTACAAGTAGGACACTCTTTATAAATAGAAATTCCCTTGGATAAAAACATCCAACCAACACAATCCTACTAGGAGTACACTACCTACCCCTATAAAAGCAGAACCTTGGGCCATTATTCAGGTACGTTTTTCATTGTTCTTCAGCACATAGCCTCACGCTTATATTTCCCTTTCTGACTTAAGCATCGGAGGGGCGACAAAAACATACCTCGTTGTCTTTGTTTCAGGTACTGGAAGACCGCTATCGTGATCAACCCGAATCATCAAACTCAGAAAATCAGCAGGTACGATTTTTGGTAGCATCATCGTTGTTCTTCTTTTATTTCCTTGTTTTCCAATTTCTGAATCTGCTCCACTTCCAGTAAGTTCATGTCCATTTTATTTACAGTTCAAGAGTAAGATAATTCAATTACGTTTAAGTCTATTTCCGGTTCCCTCAATTTGTCTCAAGAGTATTGTGTGAAGTGAGATTATTGCAGGGTTCTATCACATTTCTTCTAAAAATGAGTTGGAAAATAGCAAACAAAACTAAAGACCTAAGCTATTTTGCTGTCCTGTCATTGCCGAAAATAAAATCCATTTGTGCCTAGTGAAAATAGCCATGAAATGAATGGAGTTACATTGGAAGATTAGAAATCATTCAGTTTTTAAGCACAAAAAAATGAGAAGGGTTATATGAACATGATTGAAAAATTGTAAATGTAACTCGTTCCAACTGATGTAGCCAGAAATTGAAAGATTGCTCCAATTGCGGCTATATAAAAAAAGAATGGTCTTAACATTTTGAAGTGTACAATATACAAGAGATTTCCTCTATCATGTCATGAGCACACACTTGCATTTTAAACCAATATATTACAGGTACATAGTAGCTTTCGCTAAGCGGGTTGTGTTTTCCACTGAAAGACCACTCAAAACACTGTCGCCCATGAAATTCCAAGCAAATTCACAAACAAAGATCCTTCTTTTGCGCATCAGTGGAGAATAGACCACCTACAAATTCAAAAAGCTTTCGCTGGTAGGAAGGCAGACCAAACAGACATCAGTTTTCGTACAGGAACAGTCAGGACGGATCCAGAATTGGATTCAAGACCGGGCTACAAAAATTCAAACTGGGCTAAAATACTAAAAAAAAAAAAAAAAAAATTTACACATAAAAAAACTGTTTTTACAGAAAAAAAAATGAAAAATTCCTTAACAAAATTTTTTTTATTGGGCCTTGGGGGGGACTACAGCCCAGGTCAGTCCCCCCCCCCCCCATCTGTCCTTGTATTTCTTAATGGACGTTCATTGTTATCAAACTCTTAATGGTTATTTACACTTAAAAAAATAAAATAAAATAACACTATATTTAAATTAAAAATTATTTGTCCCCCCCCCCCCCACATCCGTCCCTGGGAACAGTTCTCAAGATGCAGTAGGACCTCCAAGCAATTCCCAGACTGACGGCTGCCTGTTGCATCCCCAGTAAAAAAGAGACCACCATACCAATTTGAAACACTTGGACTTCCCGCATTGTAAATATTCTTCCCCTCTCAGAGAACCTAAAACAGTCAATAAACCTCCACAAATGGTGTGAATAGTACCAACAGAAATGGCTGTAGTTTGATGATACTAACAAGGGCAAGTCATATAGGTGAACAGCAATGTCGCTATATGATGAGCAGAGCGGAATAGGCTGAGCTTTGGCATCCACAAAGAGCAACAACTCCCAGAAAGATGTAACTTAAGGAGTTTTAGCATATGATTACACATAAGAAGTTAAAAGATTAAAAGAGACAGAACACAACAGAACGCACAAATAACAATTTCTATGGAAAGTCATATAACTAATATAATTTTA
>NW_019262681.1:0-6842 GCF_002742605.1 Olea europaea var. sylvestris | reverse complement strand
CTTTGCTATTTGTACACTGATTTTTGACACGTTGTTTGACACTTGCACCCTTGTCAATTCTCTATTGGATGGTAAAACTGTTTGAAATTTAAACTGTTCAACAGGGTATTGTCACGTGGCAAAGTGTAAACTAAAGTGTACGCCATAGTGTACTTATAGCAAGATTCTTACCGATTGAACTTTGCTATTTGTACACTTATTTTGGACATGTTGTTTCACACTTGCCTTGTAATCAAGTGTCAACTAGATGGAAAAACTGTTTGAAACTTAAACTGTCCAACAAGGTAATGTCACGTGGTAAAGTGTAAACTAAAGTGTACACTTTAGTGTACATGTAGCAAGGTCCTTCTAATTGAGCTATGCTATTTGGATATTGATTTTTGACACGTTGTTCAACACTCGGATTGTTGTCAAGTATCAATTGGATCGAAAAACTATTTGAAACTTAAACTGTCCTGCAAGGTAGTGTCACGTGACAAAGTGTAACGTAAAGTGTACTCCATAGTGTACATGTCGCAAGGTTGTTACCGACTGAACTTTACTATTTGTACACTGACTTTTGACATGTTGTTTGACACTTGCATTGTTGTTAAGGGTCAATTGGATGGGAAAACTATTTGAAATTTAAACTTTTCAACAGGGTAATGTCACGTGGCAAAGTGAAACAAAAGTTTACACCGTAGGGAACAGGTAGCAAGGTTCTTACCGATTGAACTTTTCTATTTGTATACTAATTTTTGACACGTTGTTTGACACTTGCACTGTTGTCAAGTCTCTATTAGATGGTAAAACTATTTGAAATTTAAACTGTTCAATAGGGTAATGTCTCGTGGCTAAGTGTAAACTAAAGTGTACGCTAGAGTGTACTTATAGTAAGGTTCTTACCTTTCGAACTTTGCTATTTGTACACTTATTTTGGACACGTTGTTTCACACTCGCTATGTAATCAAGTGTTAACCGGATGGGAAAATTGTTTGAAACTTAAACTGCCCAATAGGGCAATGTCACGTGGCAAAGTGTAAACTAAAGTGTACACCTTAGTGTATATGTAGCAAGGTCCCTACCAATTGAACTTTGCTATTTGTACACTGATTTTCGACACATTGTTTGACACGTACATTGTTGTCAAGTGTCAATTGGATGGAAAAACTGCTTGAAAATTAAACTGTCCTGCAGGGTAGTGTCACGTGGCGAAGTGTAACCTAAAGTGTACTCCATAGTATACATATCGCAAGGTTCTTACCGATTGAACTTTGCTATTTGTCCATTGATTTTCGACACGTTGTTTGACACTTGCATTGTTGTTAAGGTTCAATTGGATGGGAAAACTGTTTGAAATTTAAATTGTCCAATAGGGTAATGTCACATGGCAAACTGTAAACTAAAGTGTACACCATAGTGTACATGTAGCAAGGTTCTTACCAATTGAACTTTACAATTTGTACACTGATTTTTGACATGTTGTTTGACACTTGCATTGTTGTCAATGGTCAATTGGATGGGAAAACTGTTTGAAAGTCATTCTGTCTAGTAGGGTAATGTCACGTGGCAAAGTGTAAACGAAAGTGTACACCATAGTGTACATAAGCAAGGTTCTTACCTATTTAACTTTGTTATTTGTACGCTGATTTTTGACACGTTGTTTGACACTTGCATTGTTGTTAAGTGTCAATTAGATGGGAAAACTATTTGAGGGTAATGTCACGTGGTAAATTCTAAACTAAAGTATACGCTATAGTGTACGTGTAGCTAGGTTCTTACCGATTGAACTTTGCTATTTGTACACTGATTTTTAACACATTGTTTGGCACTTGAATTGTTGTCAAGTGTCAAATGGATGGGAAATCTGCTATTTGTACACTGATTTTTAACACATTGTTTGACACTTGTATTGTTGTCAAGTATCAATTGGATGGAAAATTCATTTGAAATTTAAACTATCCAACAGGTTAATGTCATGTGGTAAAATGTAAACTAAAGTGTATATGCTTATTGTAGCACTTAGGTCCGTAATTTTTTTCGTCAATTTTTTTGACTCAAATTTTGATTAATGAATATGTCTCATTATTGATGATGGTTTTTGTCAAAATATTCCTTTTGCATGCTTTGAAATTAAGGGAAATTATCTTATCATATTTTTCTATCTATTATTTTGTAAAATAAGAGGAATAAATAAAGCTTTTTACACATTTCCAACGAACTTTTTGAGTGAAAATCACTAGCACAAATAAGATATGCTTATAAATAAAGTTCAATGTTTTTTGCAACCAAAAAAAAATAAAAATTGAAAGGCAAATAGATATATTAACCAAAAACATTCATTAGTACCAACAAAATAAATTAGAAACTTGGTTAATTAAAGACTCCCAAGATGCAACTAATTGAACCATTTTCTACACAAATTAACTGATGAACAAGTATAAAGAAAATGGACAAAACTATTCTTGAATTTTTTTAAATTTTTATTCAACAAACAAATTCGAAGAAACAGTTCAACCGTAACTAACAAATTCAGAAATTGAATAAAAAATGATGGAAGTAAACCCTGTTTCCAATTGTCACCACAAACATATCAAGAAACATACTGAAAATGAATTTGAATGGAAAACCTAAAACTCAACTTGTTCACCAGTTTCAAAGTATACGCCCTCGTGAGTTAATCTCATTTCGAAAGAAGTAAATGTTCCTGGACCTGTTGAAGATTTCATAGCTGAGAAGCTCATTGGCACTTGGCCTTTTTTCAGCGTCCCAATTCAGACACTTGACGACCATCTTCTCGAAATCCTCTGAAAACTCTCTCTCATTATACATACCTTGAACAGCACATAATGGAATCATTCTTTTGAGAAAACCCAATATTTTCTTCCATTTGTTAGGGTTAGGGTCGTCGTTCTGTTCTTTCTTTGGCAGACTCTTATTCCTGCTTATTGTTCTAACCATGTCCTCAAAACTATCCCTGTCACGCAGCCGAAGGTCACCATAAGCCAGCTCCAAAGCAGTTATACCAATCATCCATATATCAGAAGCCTTGGAATGATTTTGTGTGTCATAAACCTCGGGCGCAGCCGCCCATTCGCATATCGAATAACTAGGCAGAACTGAGGAAGAAGAGGCCTGAACACTGCCATATTCAAGTTCGTGTTCATATATGGTGGCGCTATATCCCAGCTTGATTTCAGGTTTTGAACTAAAGAAAACATGGCCTGCATTGATTTCTTTGTGGACGAGTCCATTTGCGTGGATAATCGAAAGACCGGATAGAATTTCTCTGAGAGAAACTACAATGCATTGCTCTGGAAGACCTTCAGGGAATTTTGCAGCAGTGATGGATCGAAGGGATCCCATATCCATGTACGGGAACACCACACAAAATTTCTCATTGTCCACAAATGATTTAGTGATTACCATGAGGTTTTCATGATGAGGGAGTAAGCAATTTCTTTCAACTTCTTGATTAAGCTTGTTGAAGGCCTCTTGTTGATTGACTTCGACCAATTTCAGAGAAAAAAAGACATCATGAATCCCAATTCTTGAATAGACATTGAAGTCGCCAGCAATGTACGCACATCTGTACACTGTAAGACCTGATGCAGTTCCAATGCGGCACATGGTGCTGTACCTGTTTCTAGTTGCTGCTTCAAAGACAACAATGCATCTATTTTCATCATTATCATCTTGTGTACTCGAGGCTCCTTCTAAGGGAACATTGGCCCACTCGTCCATTATGAAGGGTTTTCTTGTTTTGAAGTTTTCTTGAATTTCCGAGAAGTTCTTGGAAAGAGTTGGGAAGGGAAATGGAATGGAATGGCTGATGAAATGTTGAGCGTTAAACTTTGAAGAGGGTTTATCGCATATTGGAATGGGAGAGTAGTTATATGAAACTAATGAACATAATTCTTTAAGTTTTGGTTCCAAGAATTCCAGAAGAAAAATATAAATTTTCTGTATGTATTATATAGATAAATGCATTGTGAAAGGTTTACTTTCTTGAAAATGCACAGGCATGAGAGAAGTTTCTTGATGAGGCCTATACAGTTATGCAAGAATTTCAAGAAAATTCCGGGTAGTTAAAACTGAAAACTGAAAAGTGACTCTTAGAATTTTGATTCCTGATGCTATCTCCTATCATGATCATGACAAGTGTCCAAATGATTAGGTTTTTAAGATTTTCTTATTAGTGTTTTTTTTTTTTTTTTTGGTGGGGGTGGGGTAGGATTCTGCACTGTTCGTACATGCATACTTCTGCTTGTAACAGATGAATGTGTGAAGCCCAACTCATCTGTTTGCACCAGAGGTGCAGTTTTAGCAGGATTATTAACCTTCCGATTGAAATGACAGTTCCTATTGTTTCATTAATTTATCGACTACAAGATGTTACGGCAAAAAATGACGTGGCAATGAGACAATGATGACTAAATAAGCAAGTTCACTGAATCAAATCCGCAACGGAATGCATTGGCTTTGCCAGAAGCTTGAAGATAATTGTTTAGATTATGCCTCCCGTGGTTAGTAGTAAGCATCGCCGAGCTAGAAGGCTTCTGTTCGTGCCAAGGAGACTGATCTGAACAAGAGGGAGACGTGCTCATGATGAGAAAATGTAGCAAGGCTATCAAGGTCAGGACTCGAGCTTGGTCTTGTCCCAGGCAGGAGCCAACACACTGCTTCTATATATCATCACTTCACACCAAAAATTCAGATATGAGATAGATATACCTGATCACCTATTAGAAGCCATTTAACCACCTGATCACTTTCAAACATCACAAACATCTGACCCCGCATCCTCCTATGCATGTCAGTACATATAACCTGCTAGCCAACTAATTAAGAATTCATTTGGGCGCCATTTTTGGCTCATAATTAGTAGAAATATAGCTGTTGCAATATGAAAGTTGTGAGATAAAAGAAAAAAAGGGCTGAGTGGGGCCCATAAACGGTAACATTTTGATAGGCTTCCTATACAATTTACCAATTCTAGAATGACCCAGAAGGAGGAGGGAATAGCTGACTGGGAAGTAACATAATCTGTTAGTGAAGGAATGATGGGACTTAGTTAGAAGAGATCTATAAATAGAAGTAGAGGAAACTGGAAAGGCAGGCAGAAAATGGGTAGTCACTTAGGAGAGAATTGGCTCTCTTGAAAAGCCAAATACCGTTGTTCTTCTTTTATTTCCTTGTTTTCCAATTTCTGAATCTGCTCCACTTCCAGCAGGTTCATGTCCATTTTATTTGCAGTTCAAGAGTAAGATAATTCAATTACGTTTAAGTCTATTTCCGGTTCCCTCAATTTGTCTCAAGAGTATTGTGTGAAGTGAGATTATCGCAGGGTTCTATCACATTTCTTCTAAAAATGAGTTGGAAAATAGCAAACAAAACTAAAGACCTAAGCTAGTTTGCTGTCCTGTCATTGCCGAAAATAAAATCCATTTGTGCCTAGTGAAAATAGCCATGAAATGAATGGAGTTACATTGGAAGATTAGAAATCATTCAGTTTTTAAGCACAAAAAAATGAGAAGGGTTATATGAACATGATTGAAAAATTGTAAATGTAACTCGTTCCAACTGATGTAGCCAGAAATTGAAAGATTGCTCCAATTGCGGCTATATAAAAAAAGAATGGTCTTAACATTTTGAAGTGTACAATATACAAGAGATTTCCTCTATCATGTCATGAGCACACACTTGCATTTTAAACTAATATATTACAGGTACATAGTAGCTTTCGCTAAGATGGTTGTGTTTTCCACTGAAAGACCACTCAAAACACTGTCGCCCCATGAAATTCCAAGCAAATTCACAAACAAAGATCCTTCTTTTGCGGATCAGTGGAGAATAGACCACCTACAAATTCAAAAAGCTTTCGCTGGTAGGAAGGCAGACCAAACAGACATCAGTTTTCGTACAGGAACAGTCAGGACGGATCCAGAATTGGATTCAAGACCGGGCTACAAAAATTCAAACTGGGCTAAAATACTAAAAAAAAAAAAAAAAAAAATTTACACATAAAAAAACTGTTTTTACAGAAAAAAAAATGAAAAATTCCTTAACAAAATTTTTTTTTTCTTGGGCCTTGGGGTGGGGGGGGGGACTACAGCCCAGCTCAGTCCTCCCCCCCCCCACATCCGTCCCTGGGAACAGTTCTCAAGATGCAGTGGGAACTCCAAGCAATTCCCAGACTGAGGGCTGCCTGTTGCATCCCCAGTAAAAAAGAGACCACCATACCAATTTGAAACACTTGGACTTCCCGCATTGTAAATATTCTTCCCCTCTCAGAGAACCTAAAACAGTCAATAAACCTCCACAAATGGTGTGAATAGTACCAACAGAAATGGCTGTAGTTTGATGATACTAACAAGGGCAAGTCATATAGGTGAACAGCAATGTCGCTATATGATGAGCAGAGCGGAATAGGCTGAGCTTTGGCATCCACAAAGAGCAACAACTCCCAGAAAGATGTAACTTAAGGAGTTTTAGCATATGATTACACATAAGAAGTTAAAAGATTAAAAGAGACAGAACACAACAGAACGCACAAATAACAATTTCTATGGAAAGTCATATAACTAATATAATTTTAGCTTACACATTCTTTATAAAGCTCAAAGATCACAGCAAAGTTTCCACTCTCAGTTGTAGCCCAAACCTATAAGAAAGAGAAACGGAGAAGGAATTGTTGGAACTATAAAGTGCTGGACTGAGATGTAACTTAGATCTATGGCAATGAAGTGTTAACCTTTAAAGTGCTGTCTAGAGAAGCAGTAACAAATAGCTGTCCCAGCAAATGTGACAGACGTTATATCTCTGGTGTGCTTAAGTGTAGTGTCTGCAGACATTGAAATATT
>NW_019262680.1:19612-23013 GCF_002742605.1 Olea europaea var. sylvestris | reverse complement strand
TAGGAGCGATGTGGTTTCCAATAATCATATATGAAGCATGCCTATGATCTCTGTGACGAACACTCATGGAGCAAGAATGATGATCATTATACTTTCCAACTTCCAAAATGGGACTTTCTACGATCTTGGTTGCTCGTAAGCGCCACTTGCAATTTTCATCAATACAAACAATTGTATAAGTACTCTTATTTGACTTCTTGACTTTGTACTCAAAATGGCACTTCACAGCTAGCAATATAATTTTGATATTAGGTCATATTTCGATGGAAACAATTGGTTGACTCACACATCTAATCGTTCCAGAATTTTTATTGATGTCTAGTAACAGAGCGAACTTACACTTGCAGATACAATCTGAGTACATTCAACATCATTACTATTCACTATATTCCTACTACAGGGTTCATGCGTGTGTAACTCAAAATTATTGTCATCTACTACAAGAGAATTAACTTCGTCATCTACTCTTCGGGAACTATCTTTACTTACGTCAAAATAATTATAATCTACAAATATTCCATCACCATTTTCATCATTACCATCATTATCTGTTCGATCATGTTCCTCCTCGTTGTTCATATTTTCAATTTGTTCTCCACCATCTATTACTAATAAACATCCTTTATCATCAAAATCTTCTTGATTCTCAACAACTTCATTGAAGATACTTACACAAAGAAAAGTTTCTATACAAATAGATATAAACCACTTCACGTTGTTGTTACAATCAATTATGATTCGTGCAGCTGGAGCTTTAGAGATTATCGGAACAAGAGCTAAAATCTCCATTTTGTATAGACTCGTATCGATATTCAATGCCTCCTTAATTTTATCATATAGTTCTGTGTAAGAAATTATTTTTGCAACAAGAATAGATATTGTTTTCCCTTTGTCATTTCCAAAATACTTCCATTTCCATGCACCTTCAACCATCTGCTCATATTTAATTGGATAACAAATCGATATCTATACCATGCACATGGTGTCCATAACCTGTAATTCAACATAAAAATTTCATCAAATTTCAAACATCATACAATATTGATAATGATATGTACACGAATTTCAAAAAACGATATCTATGTCGTTCACGATTTCATAAAACGATACGTATGTCGTTCTTTACTGAAAAATCAAATATATGTTTCACGTGAAAATAATGAGAAGAATAGTCAATCATCCTTCATCACTTCACATTTCACTTCAAATAATACTAAGGAATACAAATAAGGGGTAATGAAAATTAGATTGGGAAGTAACCCATTTAAAACTCCAATCTAATCATAAAATCAATTCAAAAATCATTATTGACAAATGAACACCCCAAACACATATACAACAACATGAACAGATAATTCAAAATAATGGAGAAAGAAAGTGGCTCAATTATTGCAAATCTACCATACCCTTTCTTCTTCTCCAAATGCCCAATAAAAATATAGCAAGATTTTATTGTTCACTTCAACCAAATAAATGTTCAATGGAATGAAAATTTAGATTTTTTTATTTCATTAAGTAGAGAAGAAGATGATGATAAGAAAATAAGCATGGAGGCACCTACCATGGTTGAGTCGTTCATAGAGGAGGCAATGAGATTAGGGTTGAAAGGAAAAGTATGACAATAACATCATTTTACAGACAAGAATATTTTAGTCTTTTACAAATTATATTTTCCATATTTAATAATTTTAGGCCTTTCAACTAAAAGCCTTAATTCTTGGTCTTCTTGGACAAATGCTTAGTTTGACCAAGCCTTTTAAATCAATCCCCCCCTTTTTTTTGTAGACGTTGATTCGTAAAAAAGGAAAAAAAAAATACACTCAATCGTCTAAATAATTGTTGTAAAATAGTGAAATAATTATTGATGATTATTTACTATTACTATGATACATAGATTAATCCTATCTAGACTATAAAATTTATTTTATTCTAATTATAACTCTTATTTTGAACTCTATGAATATAGGACATTTGTTCTTAATAATACATACACAATTCTATTGACCTATATTCTCTCTTCTATTTTTTATTTTTATTTTCATAACATGTCATTAGTAAGATAAAATAATCTCATAAGCAATAGCGACAGCGATAGGCTTGTTGATGATGTGCATCTTGTTGAGACCAGAAATTAAGTCTTTGTTCGAGCAGCATTTTTTTTTATAAGAATGTATTTTTGAATAGTGTATTGATGGGAAATGAGTGATTAAAAAATAAGAAAAAAATTTAAATTTATGTGTATTAATATTGCTTTATTGAATAATGTGTGATTAAAATAATATTAAAATTTCATTTACAATTTTTTTTTTTTAAATAAGGCTCAATTAAGGGCTAAACTGTATCCTTGGTGGCTTGATGCTAGGAATCGTTAAGTATGCTGGAATAGTGACCGTAGTATTCTCGATAGTTTATCCAAGTTTCCCACTTGTCAGCAGGTCCAACCATGACCTTGTAGGGCCACAACTTGATGCCACTTTGTACAAAGGTATCATTGAATCACCGTGATAATTTTTTTAGGAGCATGATACATGTACAGAAATCACCAATGTTAGAGAACTTACAAATCACACACACCATGGGGTGGGTGGTTATATTTTTCAATATAAAGTTCACATGGGACCCACCCCATGTGAGTTTTCTAGATTTATTATATGGAAGAAATTATGTACAACTAGAATTTTCCTTTTTTTAATATGTAATTTAATTTATAAATTTAGTAGTCTTATATCTGTCTATTATAAAAATTATTGCTCATTAAAAAACAATATTTTTTCTGGTAAAAAAGCTGCCAAGCTTTTACAATAAGACGGTGCAATCGAATTGATCAATTTACGACCCTATTCAATTTGGTCAATTCATGGGTTTGTGTAGGTATAATGATTACTTGGTTGTATTTGTATATCTATATATGAAGTCAATTCACGTGTATGTTTGGAATAATTTTTACTAATATATTTTTGGTAATTAAATTTTTTTGTAGAAATTCATATCATGTCTATATAGTAATAAATATTTTTAATGGTCTATTATAAATGTTAAATTGATAATTCGTCTGAAATAATACAACATTATAATTAATATTCTAGAAAAATATTAGTATAAATTATAATTTTCAATATTCCAACATTGACATATTGTTCTTGAAAAAGCAATAATTAAAGGGTAATGTTGTTGCAAAAATGAAACAATTTTCCTTAAAACGTGCCAAGCTGAGGGTACAGCAAACATTGTTGGAGATATTACACCAATATTGTGCATATTATATTCACAAAACGTACCTTATACATTCACAAATTCGAATCAAAGTTTTGACTTAACGAATCTGGATTTGAGAAGATAAATAATAATTACCGAATCTGATTCCGAACACATGAATATGGATTCATCCATTTCCATTCTTG
>NW_019262680.1:9988-12955 GCF_002742605.1 Olea europaea var. sylvestris | reverse complement strand
TGGTCAATTGTGCAGCTGACACACTTGCCAAAGTTTTGTAATCAACAAGATATGGTTGACTATTTGACTTAATTGTGCAAGTTAGATGTTCCACATTTTTATTTTATTCTTTATCTTTATATTTAGATAGACACGTAACCCACATATTTGATGTATATCATCAACTGTATTTGTTTACAAACAATATTTGCCTATTGATTAAGCCTTGTGTGATAATCATTCTTTCAATTTTTTTTTCGTATCCATGTTCAATGGTACATTCTCACAATAAAATATTTTTCACGTAAATTTAAAATTTTTTCCTACTTTTAATCATACGTCCTCCAAAAAATTATTATTAAAAAACTCTTTCTTTACAAAAAGGACCGTCAAACAAGGGCTAAATATTCTTATCCATTTTGGATTCTACTCTCATTCGCAATATTTCTTACATGTGTTATATTACCTTCAATTGATTCGGCAAGCTACATGCTTGGTGCATAAAGAATTGCCTTCGATCTCCAAAACGGACTTACCCATGGCACAGTGCCCATTCGCTTCGCTAAGGGAAGCCAACAAAGTTCAGTTCATGAGACCGCAGTGGAGTGGAGCAGCTACGATGCTACCTTACCTTAGCTGGATCTCGTTGGTGCCTACTGTATTTAAGCATGCCTATTGGTGATTTTTATCAACATCGCTATTGAGTAACACCTATTAAGTTCCCGTGACTTGTTTCATTTCCATATCAAGTTTAGGTCCATAACCATGGGTTCCAATGCACGAGATCTTGTAATACTTACCAACGAGGCCCTATCGATTAGTATTATATAGAAGAAATCAATTAAAAAAATGGAAAAATTCTATTTACATTAGTGCATATCCTGATTTTTTTATTGACTTCTTTCAAAAGACACTACTAAAAAACATGGTTTCAAACACGGATTTTTCGTTTCTGAAATCTCGATATCCGTTGCTATTATTCTTTACCAACAGAATATTTGCAACCACAAATTCGTTGCTAATTTGAGGGTCGCTGATAGTTACAAATGGATCGTGCCGTAGGTAAAGAGTAAACATTTTACCAACAAATTTTCCATTGGTAAAGTGTGAATATTTTACCAACAAAATTTTCGTTGATAAAAATTTTAACTAATACCAACCAACTTTTTGTTGGTAAATGTCTATCATTACAATTGGTAAAAATCAATGTTGTAAATAGCCGTATAGGTGTGAGGCATGATAAAAATAAATTATTTATTTTTTATTATTGTTATTATTTTTTATTTAATAATTCTATTTTTTTTAACTTTTAGCCGACCGAATTGAAAGGCTAAAATATTGTTTAACCACTTATTGGACCACAAATTAATTTATAGAGGACAACTCCGAAAACTTTGTTGTAAATTTTTAATGTGGGATAAGTGAATTACTTTTACTAAAGAATAATCCGTTTCTAATTACCAACGGAATATCCGTAAGTGAAAAATTCAAATGTTAAACGATTACATGGGGTACAGAATATCCGTTGGTAAAGAGATACCATCGTTACCAATGGAAAATCTGTTGCTGATTATCGTAGTTGAAAGTGAATTACTATTACCATCGGATATTCCGTTTCTAATTATCAACGGATGCAATTGGTAACGGATATTTCGTATGTGAAAAATTCAAATGTTAAACTGTTACATGAGATACAGAATATCCGTTGGTAAAGAGATACTATCGTTACCAACGGAAAATCTGTTGATAATTATCGTAACTGAAAGTAAATAATTTTTACCAATGGATAATCCATTTTTAAGTACCAACAGATGCAATCCATTGGTAAATTTTCGTAGGTGAAAAGCTGTTTTTTAGTAGTGAGAGGGAAGATCCGGTGAATGGAAAACAAATAATTTTTTGTCTCCTCTTTTTTCAATTTTTTTTCCAATCTTATTTTTAATTACACATTCACACAATAAAATATTTTGTACGTAAATCTAAAATTTTTTCTTAATTTTTAATCACACATTATTCCAAAAATTATTCCCCCACCCAAAAACCTTTTTCGAAAGGAGATAAACTTTGGGTTAATACGTGGAATTTAGGCGCATATTGTAACAAAGAAAATAACCTTGTTTTTGATTGACTATGACATGTTAGTTCAAATAAAGTGCTTGTAATTTGTCGACAAATTAAGTGAAAGTAGCATTCATTGTTAAGTTGAGCGATTGTTTGACAAAGCTCTTGATAAAGGTTGATGAAATGTTTGTTTAAAAAGTTAATAAAAATTATCGATCCCATAAAATGTGCTTTTAAAATTGAACTTCGACCACTTGAATGGTTGATAAAATATTAGAAATACCAAAGAAGCATTAGCAGTAGTTGGCACATCGCGGCAAAAGAAAAATAGAGATTTTTACTTTTCAAAAGTTATAAATTTTTAAAATATGTGATTGAAAATGAGATTGAGTAAACATTTATTGTGAGAAATGGGGCTAACCATGAATTCAATGTCTAGTATTCTAAAAATTCATCATCATCAATATCACCGATTTCCAAAGCTTCTGTAACCTGCATCTCTTGCATTTGCACTTTGCAATATTTTATAACCCGCATTTATGCCTACATCTTGCTCCCATATATTTTGTATTTATTTTGCACTAATTTGGTTTTTTAATCAACTTTCTCTCAATAAAATAATTTTGCACATGGATGCATAATATTTTTTTACAATTTAATCACATTCTTAAAAAAAAAAAATAAATAAAATAAAATTCTTAAAATTTATTCTAAAGAATCGGGGGCTTATTTTTCTATTGTTATCTTTCGAAATAGTACTAGGACAACCCAAGCTGATATGGAGAAGCGGCGTGCACAGGCCCCCCAGGGCACATCCGAGTTGGTGGATCAATCACTTTTGGCACGCTCGCAACCTCAGCGTGGAGAGTTCGATTCCTGGTGGGAACCTGTGATCCAATAAAGGGGCAATTTATTGGTGGATCAATC
>NW_019262680.1:0-2143 GCF_002742605.1 Olea europaea var. sylvestris | reverse complement strand
ACTAGGCCCAAATCCGTCTGTACAGTTGGACAATAAATTCCAAGTTGAGGATGAAAAATTGACATGACAATGACAGCGTTAGTTGAATATACAGCCTACAGTGGGTAAAAATAGCAATTTTAGTTCCATTTTCCTTCTTATAATGACGATCTAGAGAAATTTGAAAGCCCCAATTCAAACCTAACCCTATGTAGAACCAAATCCGTCAATTTGTCATAGAAATCTCTTCATCCACTACTCAGAACCGTGAGATTAGCTTATATTCTGCCGATATTGCAGAAGTAAAGGAGATGGGCTTATATCCTACTGGTATTGCAGAAGTAATTCAGCATTTAATGATTGATTCTTTGAGAAAGAAGCCTGAGAAAGTAAACTATAGAAGAAAATCGAATGGTTGTCAAACTTGCGTTGCACCATTAAATAAATTATAACTCAGAAAGTAAACTATAGAAGAAAATCGAATGGTACAATGCAAGTTTGAGTTAACGAAAATCTACAGCCATTAAATAAATTATAACTCAGTCAATCAATATTTTATTACTTATCCAATTTATACTTGATCACGATTTATTCATAAATTTTCAAAATGTTTTTCAGTGGCCACTCATCTTTGAGACGTTGTACTACATTCATCATCCATCAGATTTCGTTTCCTTCGTTACTAATATATCACATGAAAATCTCATGTGGCAAGTTACGATTGTTAAAAATTTACAACTCAAACCAAAAATAAAACTTGCTAGAATCACGGGTTAATTACCTAAATCATCACTAAACTTTACGTAAAGTTTCCATCGGGTAACTGAACTTAAATTACTCCATTAATCACTGAACTTTGTAATTCATTATCCCATCCATCACTCACTCAACGAACAGTTAAAAAATTGATGAATTTGCTGACTTGGCTTACTAAATTGCGTACATGGCAATTTATTTCCCACTTGGCTTCCAAGTCAGCAGTAATTTAAAAACTGGGTGATGGATGGTATAGCAAATTATAAAGTTCAGTGAATAGCAGAGTAATATTTAAAGTTCAATCACCTAGTGGAAACTTTATGCATAGTTTAGTGATGATTCAGGTAATTTAACTTAGCAAGAAAGTTTTTCTTTGATCTTATCTGCCACAGTTTCGACAAACTCTTCAGTATTCAAATACTTGCTCGGGCCAAGCTTGTAGCGTTATGAAAGAGCGCAGAATGATGGGCAGAATGAGATACATTCTTTTACATGTTCGGGAATAAAGTAGGAAAATTTTAGGACCATAGACAGAAAATGATGCAACGATCATTCACTTGGATTCGTGGATAATAAGGGCAAGATCTTGGTCATTTTCCAATCTCCACTACACCAATACAACCCTGCTTCTATTTTTTCGGTGAAGTCTAAGAGCTTCGAATTGTCGTCCGATTTTGCCCTAAACATTTTGTTGCTTGTTAATTATTTTTTCTTATTCATGATTAAAAGAAACCATTAAATTTTGTAGTGTAAAAGGATACGTAAAAGTAATCCATTTCATTATAGAATGTTAGGTTCTATATTGTAATCGGCAACTATGAACAAAAAGGACTTAATTAAACATGTTTAAAAGTCAAGGCCTCAAGTGCAATAATGTATAGTTGGTTAGGGTTCGGGTTGTGTTTGGAAAAAGTGGAGGTCGCAAGATTATATATAATACACGTACACGCCTACGAAAAGAAACAAGCTGCCTGGTATAGAGAGAGATACAAGAAGCGGCTGCCGGCTGGGGTTAAATTATCTTATTTATATATACATTGGTGCCGACATATGTGGAAGAGAGAATTAAAGCAGCTTGGAAGAATCAAGAACGGCCGGCTGCTGAAGATATATATACGTATACAATCACAGAAAGGCAGCTGCTTTGGAGGAATTAAAAAAAGAGGTGGTGCTGAAATTGTGCCATAAATATACACGGAAATTGAGGCAGAAAAGGGCTGGCAAGCTGCTGAATTTAATTGTCTATATTCACATGCATGCAAAGACAATTTTGTGAATCGAATTGGGCGGTTGCTGTTGAGGAGACAAAAGTGGGAACAAGAAAATTGAGGCAGCCTTGGGGAATATACAAGAACAATACACAGCTACTTGGAGTTTCATTGAGAAGTCAGTAATTGAGGGCTATTTT
>NW_019262679.1:22244-23027 GCF_002742605.1 Olea europaea var. sylvestris | reverse complement strand
TTTATTCTTGGATATAATTTTCTTTAATTGATGCATCAAAGCGTTGAAAATAAAAGCTGAAGTTGCTCTGGAAATTTCCACTACTTTTGAATCCAAAGTAGTGCAGTAACAATGACCCGATAACTTTGGATTATTTATAAGTCGTCCTTCAACGTTAGGATACAAAAAATAGTAAAACATAAAGACTTGAAAACGAAAATTTAAGTTCTCTAGATACATAGACTTTTGTGGAATTGAAATATGATCGATGACCTGAAGTTACATGGAAGATGCCTTGCACCAAGATTGAAAGCTCAAAAAGGAACCTTGTCCATTTTAGGCTTAGCTTAAATAATTGATGAAAATTTAAGTCAGTCAACAATTAATATAATATCATGAGCAGTAACGTGTGAATGATAACTTACTCTTATTAAGTAGCATACTAACTAAACATTCAAGGCTGGGGGCCTGGGGCATTTCCTCTTATTAATCCAAAAGAATTCCCACTCTAAACCTCACCCAATAATTTATTGGATATGTTTTTCTTTGTGGATACATCAACGGGTAGAAAATACAATCTGAAGTTGTATTGAAATAACAAAGAAATTTCCTATCACATCGAGCATCCCCATCTTAAAATCCAAAGTGCAGTCGCTGGAAGAGAGCTGAATGATTCAACAAAATGATTGACTCTAAATCACCAATGCCATGGATAGGCGTATACGCTGCTGTAGCATCTGGAATATGGACACTTTTACTTTTTGCTGATAAAATGCACTCTCTGCTCCATAGAAAATTATGGTT
>NW_019262679.1:20679-21325 GCF_002742605.1 Olea europaea var. sylvestris | reverse complement strand
TTGCAATGCCCAGCAAGTCTTGTGGCAGTGATGATCCATCATTGATCTTTAGGTTTAGGCCTAAATTGGAGACAGACCAAGTGGTCCAACCCTCACAAGATCAGTCCAAACCCAGACCCATTTAAAAGTGCTACTTTTAAGATTGGATTGTCACTCGGTAGCCACTTCATTGTATTTTGAGCAATCTAGGTATTGGATGGAGAGAAAATCTTATAACTTTTAATCTTTTAGAGTTTAGAGTTGTCAATTTTCCCTCTTTGTGTATATCCGAATCTTGTAAATTCGCCTATAACAATTGGATGAAATATACATACAGTTCACAAAACATTTTCTTCTTCTCAGTTTCCTTTTATCCATTTTCACTTGGTATTAGAGTTGTAAACAATATCATTTTCCAAACTCATATTCATTCACAATGTCTGATAAAACTGTTGCACCAATATCACATAATCATCATCGTTGCCATCTATCAAATCAGACCTTTATGCCATTTATCATTCAGATAGTCCCTCTATTGTTCTTGTCATACCTCTATTGACATGAGACAATTATGGATCATGGAGTCATGCAGTAACAATGGCACTCTGTGCAAGAAGCAAACTTGGTTTTGCTGGTGGATCACTTCCAATTTCAAAGGAGAAAGATG
>NW_019262679.1:8423-18105 GCF_002742605.1 Olea europaea var. sylvestris | reverse complement strand
GGCTGTCAAGAGAAATGGCTGCCATGGTGGACAACATGAGGGATATTGCTAGCCAAAACTTGGCTATGAGGGAGCTCATGGCCCAAATGTAGGGCCAGGGAGGCTTCCCTATTCTTCCATACGCCCCTCAGGGACACTACCAGCAATAAGATGAAATTTAAAGTCATAGAGCTGTCTCGCCAAACTATAGCCGAGGTGGAAGCCCATTTGAAAGGGAAGTGGAAGTTGATGTTTCCTCCAACTACGCTTCTGGCCGACCCACTGAAGTCCCATTGAACCATGATAACTTCCTACCTCCGTACGAGCAAGAGTCAAGACATAGGAGGGCAGACAGTGTATTTGACAGAATTAGCCCCACTGAACCGAGGTTTAGGCAACAGCAGACTCACCAGCCTTGGACAAGGCCACTGCTTCCACCTCCAATGCCCCAGCAGCCAGAAGAAAGGCATGAAAATGCTCCCCGTGTTGCCGGAGAAAGAGGATAGGAACCGTCCCAGAACCTCTCACCAACAACCATGGCATGAAGCCGATGAATATGATTCAGATGAGCAGCAGAGGTCCTGTGACTTGGACGATGACGATGAGAATTTTCCATTCTCATGGGAACTAAGAAATGCCCAGGTTCAAAGCCACTATGTAATGCCAAAGATACCAAAGTATGACGGAAGAGGCGACCCAGAGAAGCACCTGAATGCTTATAAAACTCACATGGGCCTAAGGAGTGCCACCCCAGCTGTGAAGTGCAGAGTTTTCCATTTAACACTTAGTGGAGCGGCTGAAATTTGGTATAGTAGGTTACCGCCTGGAAGCATAAGAAGCTGGCCCGAGTTCAAGACAACATTCTTGAAGAGGTTCACAATAAGCAAAGAAGGAGAGGCCCCTATCCAGCATCTCCAAGACATGAGACAAGCACATGGAGAGATGGGGAGTCCCTAAAGAGCTTCCTATCACGCTTCACCGATGAGATGACGTATTACGCGCAAGTCACCGATCGTGAGGCACTATCCGCATTAAGGAGAGGTTTGAACATGAATACCCTATTCTGGAGGGACGTGCAAAATCAAAACCCCACCACCTATGATGCCCTACTCGAGATGATGAGGTGGGAAATCATCAATGAAGAATTGATTGAGTATAGGAACAGGGCAAGTAGGGGCCTCCCACCTCCTCAAATGCAGCGTGCTAGAGGGCCAACCTTCCACATGATGGACTACCAAATGAACCAGGCTGGAAATGAGAGTTCTGGCCAAGCACTTGCCACCACCACTTTGAACACGGTTCCTACTTTGGCATATGAGGATATCAACCCAATTACTGACACCTAGAAGATGGAAACCCCACAAGGATCCCATAGGGAGAGAGGCCGAGGTTGGGGTTTGGGACCTAGAAATAGGTCAAATCAGAACCCACCGGGATACTGTGTACACCACCGGTCCTATGGACACGACACAGCGGATTGTCGAGACTATGCACACCGTTCTCGGCTAGAACCCCCTAGGGATAGAAATGAATCGTCCTAGGCAAATAGGCCCCCACCTAGGCACGACAACCAACGTGGGCGTGAGGAGGCTGCTCTCCGTCAAAGGGATGTTTCCTCACGATGAAGGGAGTGCGACACGGAGAGGCCCAGGGAAGGGCGAAGGCACTGAAGGAACCGACAAGCCCAGGATGAGGCTCCTACCTACGAGGTGGATACCATATTTGGAGGCCCATATGTTGGCGGTGAGTCACGAAACGCCAAAAGGAATTACGCTCGGGAGACTAAACACCCGCCTTTGGCAAGCTACATTGCGGACAGCAGCACCCGAAGGAACCAAGTTCCACCCATTGTATTCACCCAGGAGGACGTCGAAGGAGTTCACTACCCCCACTGCGATGCACTTGTTGTGAGAGCCATCATAGTCCGAAATGGGCTCAAGCGAATGTTAGTTGACAACGGTAGCTCTATCAACATTCTATTCGGATCCGCCTTTGACAAGATGATATTGGATCATCAGTTGACACCCACCACCACTCCTTTGTACGGATTCACTGGAGATAGCATTACTCCAAGGGGAAAGATAACACTTGCAGTAGAGATGGGAGAGTCTCCCCAAACTACGATGAACTTCATGGAGTTCCTCATTTTCGACAGTCGATCGGCCTACCATAGAGTATTAGGTAGGCTAGTCCTAAAAGAATTGGGCGCAGTCACCTCCATCCACCACCTATGCGTGAAATTCCCAACAAAAAATAGGATGGCAATGATAAAAGGCGACCAAAGAGGATTGAGAGTGTTATCTAAGTTCTATCAAAAAGGTAGAGCCTCAGGACGTCCATGTAATCATAGTCGATATAGTCATGGATGATGTCCCAGGTGATGCTCCCATTGAACCGGAAGATATCGATATGATTGATGCACCACCCAATCCGGAGGCATTGGTCATTGATGAGATCAATCCCGCATAATTGAACACAAACCTCAAGCATCTCCAGTTGAGGAACTCGAGAGCTTTTTGGTAGACCCTCGAGACTAATCCAAGGTGCTGAAAGTAGGCAATGGCTTATCCAACGTTTTGAAGGAAAAGATTAATGATTTCCTAAGTAGGAACCTTGATGTCTTTTCTTGGAGGCATGAGGACATGGTAGGCATAGACCCAAAGGTCAGTTACCACCACCTGAAAGTCTATCCTAAGGCTGCCCCGCACAGACAAAAAAGGAGAGCCCTCAATCCTGAAAGGTACGAGGCTTTGAAGGAAGAGGTTCAGAAGCTCGTCCAAAACGACTTTATCAGGGAGGCTACCTATCCGAGGTTGGTCTCCAACCTGATTTTAGTGAAGAAACACAACGGCAAGTGGAGGGTGTGCATTGATTTCACCAACCTCAATAGAGCTTGCCCGAAAGGCAGCTTTCCTCTCCCAAGGATTGACCAACTAGTAGACTTCACGGTTGGACATGAGTTGTTGAGCTTTATGGACGCATATTCCGGCTACGACCAAATACCTATGCACCCAGCCGATGAGGAGCACACCTCTTTCATCATAGACCGAGGCCTTTATTGTTATAGGATGATGCCCTTCGGGTTGAAAAATGTCATAGCGACTTTCCAAAGGCTTGTCAACAAAATGTTTATGGACTTCATCGGCAAGACAATGGAGGAATACGTGGATGACATGTTGATAAAGAGTCTGGAGGCTGAGGACCACATAACGCACCTTAACAGCACTTTCCAAATCTTGAGAAGGTATAGGATGAGGCTCAACCCCCTCAAATGCGCCTTTGGAGTGGCCTTCGACAAATTCTTAGGATACATGGTCAATCAATGCGGAATTGAAGCCAACCCTGAGAAAATTGAGGCCCTATACAAGATGAGGTCCTCTCAAAAGCCAAAGGAGGTGCAACGTTTGATTGGGTGAGTGGCCGCACTTAGCCGCTTCGTCTCCAAAGCTACAGACAAATGCCTCCCATTTTTCAAAGTGCTGAAACCTGGGAAGACGTTCCAATGGAATGAGGAATGTGAAGAGTCCTTTCAAGGCCTGAAAAGGCACCTGGGGTAGGCCCCCCTCCTCTCCAAACCGAAGCCCAGTGAGATCTTATAGCTATATCTGGCCGTCTCCAATAAGGCCATCAGTTCGGTCTTAACCTGAGAAGAGGGGACCACCTAATTTCCCATTTACTATACAAGTAAAGCACTCCTATCGTCGAAAACCCATTACCCCAATATGGAGAAGCTTGCTTTGGCCTTGATCATGGTTTCCAGGTAATTGAGACCCTACTTCCAAGCTCACACCATCCATGTGCTGAAGGCAGGTACTCCAAAAGCCTGATGGCTCAGGAAGATTATTGAAATTGGCACTGGAGCTAAGTGAATTTAACCTCATGTTCAAGGCTAGGGCAGCCATCAAGGGTCAAGTCTTGGCTGACTTTGTGGCAGAATACACCAATTTACCCGAGGTAGATGAAATCATGGAACCCATCGAGCCCTCTACGTGGAACTTATTCGTTGATGGGTCGGCTAGGGACGCCGGCTCAGGTGTTGGAGTTGTCCTCATCAACCCTGAAGGTCACAAGCTAAATTCAACGGTGAGGTTTAGGTTCAAAGCCACCAACAATGTAGCAGAATATGAGGCACTTCTTGCAGGCCTTAGGCTGGCCAAGGAAATGCAAGTAAAGAGGCTACTCATCAGCAGTGACTCCTAGCTGGCTGTTAGCCAAGTAAATGGTAATTTCTCAGCTAAGGACAAAACGATGGCCTCCTACTTGAAAATGGTGATGAACCTCATCCCATCCTTTGAAAAGTTTGAACTAACCTAGATCCCTCGCATCGAAAATTCTCATGCGGATGCACTCTCCAAGCTCGCTAGTAGCAAGGATTCAGAACTATTCACAGTAGTACCTATAGAGCACCTTCTCCTGTCGTCAACCAAGGTCCCCAATGTAATTTGGGTCGTTAGGACTCCTACCTGGATGCAGCCAATCGTAGCATACCTCAAAGACCAGGAACTTTCCACCAACAAGCATGAGGCCCACAAGCTAAGGAGAAGGTCAGCCCACTTCCTCTTTGTTGATGATGTTCTCTATAAGAGGAGCTTCTCCTCCCCACTCTTACGATGCATTGGAGGAGAAGAGGCTACTTACATATTAAGAGAAGTCCATGAGAGCGTTTGTGGCAATCACTCCAGATGTCTATCTTTGGCACAAAAGATATTGAGGTAGGGATACTACTGGCCTACCCTGAAAAGGGACGCCATCGAGTTTGTACGAAAGTGTGACAAATGCCAACAATTCTCTTCAGTACAAAGACAACCATCATAGGATTTGACCGTGGTCTCCAGCCCTTATCCTTTCTCGAAATGGGGTGTGGACCTCATAGGTCCTCTACCTAAAGGTAGAGGAGGTGCTAGCTTTGCAATTGTGGCCATTGATTACTTTACAAAATGGGTTGAGGTTGAACCACTGGCAAAAATCACAGAAGCCAACACTTCCAAGTTCTTGCGGAAGAATATTATATGCCGGTTCGAGATTCCCTACTCAATCATCTCAGACAATGGTAGACAATTCGGCAACAAGAAGGTTAGAGCACTATGCGAAGAACTCGGCATCAAGAAGCATTTCTCCATGCCTTACCACCCACAAGCAAATGGCCAAGTTGAGGCTGTGAACAAAACAATCAAACATGTCCTGAAAAGGAAGCTTGATGTGTCAAAAGGGGCCTGGGTAGATGAGCTACCACAAGTACTTTGGGCAATCCGAACCACCACGAGGACTCCAACCGTGGAAACACCTTTCCTCATGGCATATGGCACTGAGGCGATGAGCCCCGTTGAGGTCGGACTTCCGTCTCCAAGACGTCTGCATTTTAGTAAAATGACAAACGATGAGCTTCGGAGGTGCGACCTCGATTTCATTGAAGAAAGAAGAGATGACTCCTAGTTGAAGCTCGGCACATATCAAAGGAAGATGACGAAGTACTTCAACTCAAAGGTAAAGAAGAGATCATTCTGAATCAACGACTTGGTCCTTAGGAGAGTTTTCTTCTCCTTAAAGGAAACTGGTTCCGGTTCCCTGGGTTCGAACTGGGAAGACCCATATAAAATCAGAGAAGAGATGCGGCCTGGGACTTACTGGTTTTAAGACATGAACGGCAAGGCACAACCCCGTCCATGGAACATCGAGCACCTTAGAATCTATTACCAATGAATGTACTACCCCGCTGGACGATCTTTCCTAGCTTTTGTAACATTTTTATGGTTCAATAAAATTCTATGATTAAATTAATGTTGCATTATGTTGTCACCTCGGAGGAGAGGCCAGGGTCCCATCTCTGGGCCACCTCGCTTGAACTCCAAGGCGCATGCACTTGCCTCCCTTTGGCGAGGCTGAATGCCAAGGGGAAAAGCCTCAATATGGCTGTACCATCCACCATGTTGAGAAGCGTTGGAGAGGCCTGTGTCCCATCTCTGGGCCACCTCGCTTGAACTCTGAGGTGCATGCACATGCCTCTCTTTTGGAGAGGATAAACGCCAAGAGGGAAAGCCTCAACATGGCTACACAATCTACCATGTTGGGAAGCGTCATCACCTCGGAGGAGAGGCCGGGGTCCCATTTCTGGGCCACCTCGCTTGAACTCCGAGGCACATGCACTTGCCTTTCTTTGGCGAGGCTGAACGCCAAGGAGAGAAGCCTCAACATGGCTGCACCATCCACAATGTTGGGAAGCATCGTCACCTCAGAGGAGAGGCCAGGGTCCCATCTCTGGGCCACCTCGCTTGAGCTCTGAGGTGCATGTACTTTCCTCCCTTTGGCGAGGCTGAACACCAAGGGGAAAAGCCTCAGCATGGCTGCACCATCTACCATGTTGGGAGGTATCGTCACCTCGGATGACAGGCCAAGGTCCCATCTTTGGGCCACCTCGCTTGAACTCTGAGGCTCATACACTTCAGGTTTGGCTGCAACGCGATCCATTCTTACGATCCCTTCAGGTTACAGTTATTAAGCTTAAGTACAATTCATTTACTTAAGTCCCATATTGGTCACAACTCGTGAGGCTTAGATACAATTTATTTGTTCCAGTGATTGGAGTTAGGATACCTAATTAAAGTTATTCAGTTCTTCAATCAACATTACGTTCAATTACTTAACGAGGCTGACACACTTGAGAGAAAGAAACAACATTGAATGAAAAAGATATTATATTGATTTTCAATTGAGATTACAAAAGGGGGGCCTGCGGCCAGTACATCATGGATAACTGAAAAGAAAACTACCCTAAGCCTTGGAAGATGATGGAGGTGCCTCAGCAGCTCGGACTTCCGCAGCTTGAGCATCAGAATTTTCTTCTTCTGCCTCTGCCACTTCATCTCCCACTACTTTATCAGCTGAAGTCTGAGGCACTTCGTCCACAACCTCCAACCTAAGTTGCGACAAATCCTGATTGGGATACAACTCCTCGGCTCGCTCCATCACCTCGACATAAGCAAAGTTCCTCTAGTAAGTGCTGAAGCTCTTGTACTCCTCAGTGTTATAAAAGTTGGAGATGTAGTCCTTCACCGCCTCTTCATTTACCTCTTGGGCCTCCTCTCTTGCCTTGGTGGCATCATCCACATACCATTTAATTTAACTTTCCAAGAACTGTTACGCCTCTTGGGATGATGCCAACGCCAAATTCGCCTTCTCCAAGGCTTCGACGGTCACCTTTTGGTGGTCATTGGAAACCTCCACCTTCGTAGTCAAGGAGGCAACCTCACACTGGGACCTATGTACCTCCCTCTTCAATGCCTCTATCTAAGCCAAGGCAGACTCCAGCTTGGCCGATTCTTCAAGTTTTTGGGCCCTAACTTCCTCAGCCTCGGCCCTAGCTGCCATCAGCTCCTCTGCAAGGGAGGCTGTCTTCCTCTCTGAGGCAATGGTCCTCGTCTAAAAGTCAGTGAGGATCTCCTTGCATTCCAATGCGAAGCTAAAAGTCCTGACACTTTGATTCACAAGAGCCCTCGTCAAGTCTGTGGCATCATAGTCGGAGGCATGCAACTGCCACTGATCCATCCAAAATTTATAAAAACTTTCAGTAGCGCCTCGGATCTCAGGTGGCAGGGCCTCCAGCAAAGCTGGGGCCAGAGGCTCCTCCCTTCCGGTAAGGAAGTTTGAAGACTTTCCTTGCACTCAAGCAAGCTTCTGTTTGGCAACCTCCTCCTTCTCGGCCACCTCAGCTTGCCTCCTTGCATCCTCTTTCCTCACCTCTTCAGCCTCGGTGTGTCTAACCATTTCGATCTTAACCTCTTTCGAGGCAGCTTTCAGTAGCTTTGGTTGTCTGACTTCTTTACCTTCATGGGACACAGAAGTCCCAAACTTTCCAGACGAGTTGGAGACATGCACCAGTTTCCTCTTCTTTGGCTCCTTAGGGATTTTCTCCTTCCCCTGAGGCTCCTTGACCTTTTTTGGCCTCTAGGGGATCCCCTCTTCGGAAGCCTGCAACGTGCTGTCCTTGGAGAGACGTTCAACTCTACCTCGAACCTCCTTGGCGCCACTTGACCTTGGCTTCAGGGGCCTCGCTTTCACAGTGGAGGTTGCCTTAAGTATGGAAGCCATGTCAGGAGCTGGGTACTCCTTCTTCTTAAACTTGTCTGTAGAAAACAATGCACTGGGTACTCTTTCCTCTTAAACTTGTTTGCAGAAAATAGTGCGTCAGTATCAAAACGAAAGCATAAAAATATATAAGTGTGGGAACTTCGTACCCCTAAAGGCCAATAGTTCAAAATCGATGAAATAGCGACTTCTGTCGATGAGGTTGTCGAAGTGACGAAGTTTCAGAGGTCTCTTGTAAGTGTCCTCTATCTCTTCAAACTTCTCCATACTCAACTAGAACCTCTATTGCTATCTGCAAACGAAGCCTCAACAGTTAGAGAAAAAAATAAAGTTGAATACGGAATGCAAACTACTTAGGCTGGGAGACTCACGAGCTTCGTAGTACTGGGTTGGTACTGTGCAAGACAGGGCTTTGTCTTCCTCCACCGCCTGCCACCTGCCCCTCACCCAGAACCACGACTCCTTCCACCCCTTTATGGAAGAAGGCAGCCCCATCACAAAAGGAGCATGGGCCCCCTCCAGGGAGTCAATTAATACCACCCCTTTGACTCCTTACCTATTACCCTAGGCTGGAATAGGGTCATGAAGACGTGGAGAGGCATGTCCTCCCCAAGTGATACTTCTTTCCACAGGAAGTACGACTCGACTAACTGGCTCCACCCATTTGATAGAACCTGGGTCGGCGACAACATGAAATTCCTCAGCACAGCCCTAAAGAAGGGGTGTAGAGGAAGACATATACCTACCTTAAACAAATACTCGCTCACCGCCACACACCCCAGCCTCGGATAACATGCTCACTCACGGGCTTCGGGCACTAACATCTCCACATAATTAGGTATACAGTACCTCTCCCTTATCTCCCCCTACCTCTTCGACGTCATATTCGAAGGGACTCTAGACGCCCCCCACTCTACATTGTAGTCTACTTCCTCCTCGGTCATAGCAATCTGCTTAACCTCGGAGTCTCCCCTGTAACTAGACCCTCGGCCAAACGACGCGACAGTGACCAACTCCCTACCTGAAGTGGACTCCATCTCAAAAAGCAACTAAGAACACAATAAAAGGAGGATTTTCTGTGAAAAATACCTACTGAAAAACTACGTGACCAGAAAGTACCGGAAAAATAGTGAACGGACAGCTTCAACGCAGGAAAGTTTTTAAGCTCTAAGAGAAGAAATCAGATGTCAAGTGCTGAAAAATCCAGAAAAAGAAGTTCTCTCACCTTTTATAAAGGACCAGGACGAACCCCCACCATCTGATCGAAGCTCATTCAGTCTGGACCCTTTATTTTAAATCAAATCCGAGGCGTAGAATTCAAACGGTTTTTCAAACCTGCACCTCAGATTTAAGCGTGTCACCCACGTACCTCAGCCAACGCATCTGCTTCTAGAAGCTCCAACTGTTCTAATAATTACGATTTTAATTCGACGACAGTAGGCACCTTGGAAGTTACAACGGTTCAGCCATCTTTCCTCGAAAACATGCGCAAAACATCAAATCATTGGCACAACTGCCAAGAAACAATTATTGTCAATGAACCTCGTCTTCATCTCCAACATTCAGCCATCAAGCCTTGCAGGTTCGATTTCCCAACCACCTCGGCTTCATCTCCAACATT
>NW_019262679.1:6379-7713 GCF_002742605.1 Olea europaea var. sylvestris | reverse complement strand
GATGTTTGGATTAAAGAGATAAGGCCACGTGCCACCTTATCCAAGGGCTGCCATTTCACATGTACCACTCTAAATACTTCCCTTGTGTAACATTAAAGGGCTAATGTAAGAATCAATACAAGAAATCACACTTTACTCTCTCTTTCATATTATCTTGCAACACAATACGAGTTCATGCATATTTACATGCACATTCATGAGCACCGATTGGTAATTATTGTAAGTTCAGATTATGAACATCCCGTCAGATTTTGAACGTTCTAGTCCCACATTGTTGAGCTACTCCCACAACCCTGATCCATTCATTCTAGACCGTCCACGTGTCTTAGCGTGTAGGACCTTCGCTCACGTGTGCGCGGGAGGGTTCGTCATCTGTTGGTAACATTTTTTGGGGTCAACAGAAACAGTCGATTTCCGTCCTCAAGTAAGAACGCATGTATGTTTCATTATATTTCACAGAACTTAAATCTTTATAGGACGAACATATTTCCATTACCTCAGTCACTCCATGTATATGTGCTAATGCTAAAAATATTGTTGATCAACGAAATCAAGATTGTTCCATGGAGTTTCTTCAGGGACTCCAAGATTGTTTTTCAGTTATTCATAGTCAAATTTTCTAGATGGAGCCGTTTCCTTCAATTCAACGTACCTACAATTTGGTACATGAAGAAGTAAAACAACAAGAGTTTAATATTCGGACAATTCCTACCGTTGATTTGACTGCGCTTCAAGCATCTAAACAACCATTTTGTCCTTCTAGAAAGCGCCAACGTCGTGTTTGTGAACTTTGTAACAAGCATGGTCATATTCCTTATACATGTTACCAGATCCATGGCCTCCCAGATAAGTCTGTAAAAGATCAGGCACATCATCATCTACTTTCACTACTTTTGCTAGTCAATTGACACATAAGCAATACTACAATCTTCTTGCAAGTGTATCTAAAGAAGAATCTGGTAGATCATCAGTTCATGTGGCAGGTACTTGTCTATTTTCTAGTTGAATTATCGGTTCAAGCGCTTCTAATCATATATGTACATCTCTTTCATTTTTTTTCCTTCATATTCGATCATTCATGTAAATGTATAAGTTCAATTGCCTGATGGTTCTCAAGCGTTTGTAACACACATAGGCACCATTCATTGTTCGTGATCAATTATTCTTATGAATTTATTTCACATTTTGTCATTTAGAATCAATTTATTATCTATCTTTCAATGTAATCATGTTGGAAATCTCATGGAATGATGGGTTGACACGGGTGCTACTGGTCACATATGTGCCGGTAGAGGAATCTTCACTTCCTATACTCCAACCGAGGGAGAAAAATT
>NW_019262679.1:0-789 GCF_002742605.1 Olea europaea var. sylvestris | reverse complement strand
ACAAAGTTTTTTCAGATTGTAAGTTGAAATTGTATTTTAAAGTAATAAAAAAAATTAATTCGGCTCATATTTTTTATTCACTTTTCAACCACATATTTCATGAAATTCACAAACTTATAATCTCAAAAAACTTTGTCCATCGAGGGCTTAATTTCATTATGAAGCATTTCGAAATCCATGCTCTTCCCTTATTACAGTTTTGTCTTTGTGGTACCTTCAGATTTGAAATCAATTTCATTTCCTTGGAATTGAGTGGCTGGCATTTTCGACCAGTGAGTGAAAAAGTGTTCGCCCTAATTTTGGTTTAAAAGTACAGATGTAGCCCATATTTGAATAAGTTTTTTCAGATAAGTCAAAATTGTATTTTAAAGTAATAAAAAATTTAATTCGGCTCATATTTTTTATTCACTTTTCAACCACATATTTCATGAAATTCATATATCTATAATCTCAAAAGACTTTGTCAATGAGGGCTTATTTCATTATAAAGTATTTCATTAGTAGAATATGAGTGGTACATATAGACGGTAAGATTTAATAAGAAATTAAGTCTCATAATTCATATTCTAATAACTCATGAACTCCCATAATAATATTTTACATTCATCACAATAATAATGTCAACGAATATTATAGCAAGTATTAAATAGCTCACTACCTCAACAAGATCAAGTAATTCCATTATTTCACATTACAATAATTACAATGCAATTTTTCGAATTTTAATCTAAAATATTAATAACAAGAAAAAGCTATTTTGTCTTTTAGCTGAAGTTGCATTGACACAAC